>NW_027590285.1:0-280000 GCF_964213995.1 Mustelus asterias | reverse complement strand
CACTCACTCACACATCCCCATTCCCCCTCCACTCGCTGGGTTGTGGGGAGCGGCTGCAAGGATTTTCCGGGCTGCTGTGGGGGGGTCAGGGGGTTTTTGAAATGGACGAACACGACCTACAGGGGAAAAGAAATAAAGTTTGAAACTAAACTAAAGACAGGAACTTGCAGAATCCATTGCCGGCCTGCATTAACATATCAAGAGTCAGTCTGACATTGCCACAAACTCCTCTGGGGTGAGAGGGGGAGGGGGGGGTGAATTAGCATCTCAATAGAGAGACAGACATTGTAAACATGTCAGAGACTCAGGGTGGGGTTTGCATCCAGCACACTCAGGATAAATGTGAATCTGAGAGCCTTCAGTCCCCACACCAATAATCCCCCTGCACTGAAAACATTCCCACTCTGATTCAGTGTGTGTGTGTGTCAGTGTGTGTGTCAATCTGCTTTTTGACCTGTGCTTTGCTTGTGTGGACATGATGCTGAATGGACTTGAATGGAAATGCTGGACTCCTCGCTGTGATATGTTGTGTGTCTTATTGTTAAAATGGCCGTGTCTCTTTTTCTCTCTCTTTTTAACCAATTTTTATCTCTTTTTCTCCTGAGGAATTTTGAAAACTGGGGATGTGTCGAGGATCCAAAGGACGGGAATGTTTGTGACCAGGATGAAGGAGAGGAGCTTCTTCCAGAGGGAGGGCTGACTGAGGCCTGTTGCTCAGGCTTCACCCTGAGTGAGTTGTGTCTGTTTATTAACCTGATCCAGATTTAATGTTTCATATCAGAGGGAGCGAGATCTGAATGAGAGTGGAATAGAGAGAGAGAGAGAAACACACAGGGAGGGAACTGTCTCATAGAATCATAGAAACCCTACAGTACAGAAAGAGGCCATTCGGCCCATCGAGTCTGCACCGACCACAATCTCACCCAGGCCCTACCCCCATATCCCTACATATTTACCCACTAGTCCCTCTAACCTAGGCATCTCAGGACACTAAGGGCAATGTTTAGCATGGCCAATCAACCTAACCCGCACATCTTTGGACTGTGGGAGGAAACCGGAGCACCCGGAGGAAACCCATGCAGACACGAGGAGAATGTGCAAACTCCACACAGACAGTGACCCAAGCCGGGAATCGAACCCAGGTCCCTGGAGCTGTGAAGCAGCAGTGCTAACCACTGTGCTACCGTGCCACCCTAACTCTTTAGTCTCTGCTTTACAACTGACTTGTTGTGTTTGGGTGTTACTGAGAGATTGTGTAACTGAGAGGAGATCCTGGGTTTTTGCTGTGCTATTTAATTTAAATATTTTCTTGTATTTTAATTATTTTCTCTCTCTTTCCCCAAGAATTAATATTTAGATTTTACTGAGAGATTGTGTAACTGAGAAGGGGGAATCCTGGCCTCTTGTGCTATTTAATTTAAAGAATTCTTGTATTTTAATTAATTATTTTCTCTGTTCCCCAGGGATTTGAATTTTGAAGACTGCAACATGACTCGGAATCCTTGGACAAGGGGCTTTTCTCCAGAGGAGGATGGATGGACTGAGGCCTGTTCTATAGGCCGCATGTGAGTTGTTGTCTCTTTATTATCCTGATCCAGGTTTAATTTTAATCTCGCTTCCTCGGACGAACCAGTTCTGGTTCGATTGTGGGGTGGGCTGGAGTTTAAAACCCTGGGGTTAAAATATCCCGGCTTTGCAATTAGTCACAAACAGGTTAACCCTTTGCTGGGTGGCAAAGAGTGAATTAAATATCTGTAATATGAAACTGTCTAAAAGTTAGTTTTAAATCCAAGATAACAGGGATGGGAGACAGAGCGCTGTTCCTAATTGTTGAATAAAATTCATAGAGGCCTTTATAATTCAGTTTTCAGATGTTCAGACTTTCATTGTGTCCTCTCTGCAGCTTTTCCCCCATTCTGTCTATTTCTCTCTCTCTTTCTCTCCCTGTCCTTCCTCTATCTGTCTCTCTTTTTTATTCCCTCCCTCTCCCTCCCTCTTTTTCGCAGGAAGTCATATTTTGTTGGACAATCTCTCAGTAAAATCTGAGAAAGGGGAATCCTGGGCTCTTGTGCGATTTAATTTAAACATTTTCTGGTATTTTAATATATTTCTCTCTCTTTTACCCAAGAATTAATGTTTAGATTTTACTGAGAGATTGTGTAACTGAGAAAGGGGAATCCTGGGCTCTTGTGGATTAAATTTAAACATTTTCTTGTATTTAAATTAATTATATTCTACCTCTTCCCAAGGAATTCATATTTAGTTAGACAATCTCTCAGTGAAATCTTAGAAGGGGGAATCCTGGGCTCTTGTGCTATTTAATTTAAACATGTTCTTGTACTTTAATTAATTATTTTCTCTTCTCCCCAGGAATTTGAATTTTGAAGACTGCAACATGACTCGGAATCCTTGGACATGGGGCTTTTCTCCAGAGGAGGATGGATGGACTGAGGCCTGTTCTATAGGCCGCATGTGAGTTGTCGTCTCTTTATTACCCTGATCCATGTTTAATTTTAATCTCGCTTCCTCGGATGAACCAGTTCTGGTTCGATTGTGGGGTGTGGGGGGGCTGGAGTTTGAAACCCTGGGGTTAAAATATCCCGGCTTTGCAATTAGTTACAAACACATTAACCCTTAGGTGGGTGGCAAAGAGTAAATTAAATGTCTGTGATATGAAACTGTCTCAATTTGTTTTAAATCCAAGGTAACAGGGATGGGTGACAGACCGCTGCTCCTAATTGTTGAATAAAATTCACAGAGGCCTTTACAATTCAGTTTTCAGAAGTTCAGAATTTCATTTCGTCCTCTCTGCAGCTTTTCCCCCATTCTGTCTATTTCCTCTCTGCTTTCTCTCTCTCCATTCCTTTCCTTCCTCTATCTGTCTCTCTTTTTTATTCCCTCTCTCTCCCTCTTTTTCCCAGGAAATAATATTTTGTTGGACAATCTCTCAGTAAAATCTGAGAAAGGGGAATCCTGGGCTCTTGTGCGATTTAATTTAAACATTTTCTGGTATTTTAATATATTTCTCTCTCTTTTACCCAAGAATTAATATTTAGATTTTACTGAGAGATTGTGTAACTGAGAAAGGGGAATCCTGGGCTCTTGTGGATTCAATTTAAACATTTTCTTGTATTTAAATTAATTATATTCTATCTCTTCCCAAGGAATTCATATTTAGTTAGACAATCTCTCAGTGAAATCTTAGAAGGGGGAATCCTGGGCTCTTGTGCTATTTAATTTAAACATTTTCTTGTACTTTAATTAATTATTTTCTCTTCTCCCCAGGAATTTGAATTTTGAAGACTGCAACATGACTCGGGATCCTTGGACAAGGGGCTTTTCTCCAGAGGAGGATGGATGGACTGAGGCCTGTTCTATAGGCTGCAAGTGAGTTGTCGTCTCTTTATTACCCTGATCCAGGTTTAAATTTAATCTCGCTTCCTCGGATGAACCAGTTCTGGTTCGATTGTGGGATGTGTGGGTGGCTGGAGTTTAAAATGCTGGGGTTAAAATATCCCGGCTTTGCAATTAGTCACAAACACGTTAACCCTTTGGTGGGTGGCAGAGTAAATTATGTATGAAACTGTCTATAAGTTTGTTTTAAATCTAAAATAACAGGGGTCGGAGACAGAGCAATGAACCTAATTGTTGAATAAAATTCACAGAGGCCTTTACAATTCAGTTTACAGATGTTCAGATTTTCATTTCATCCTCTCCACAGCTTTTCCCCCATTCTGTCTATTTCTGTCTGCTTTTCTCTCCATTTCCTTCCGCTATCTGCCTCTCTTTATTCTCTCTCTCTCCCTCTTTTTCCCAGGAATTAATATTTTGTTGGACAATCTCTCAGTAAAACCTGGAAAGGGGCAATCCTGGGATTTTGTGCTGTGTGATTTTCATTCTGGGTGTCCCGGGGGGTTTGATTTCACTGTCTCAGCCCCTCTCTGCCTCTCTCTCTCTCTCTCTGTATAAACTTTTCCCAAATTACAAAACACTCAACACAGCTGACTGCACCTTGTGGGATCTTGCTGGGGATTTTGTTTTAAAAAGGGTGTTTTCTCAGAGGCAGTTTAAACCTTTCAGGGGACTGTGGGGAAGTCTGCAGACTTGGGACAACACACACACAGGGTTGGGGGCTGGGGGTGGCGGGCGGGGGGGAGGTGGGCAGTCAGGTATACTGGTATTCTGGGAGACTGATATTCCCAACAAGGGCCAGAGGTCTCAGTGCTGAAACATATTAAACTGTTCAAACAGAGGCAGGCAGAAAGCCATGAGGCTTCAGAGCTCCCTGTAGATGCAAAGGTAACTCCCATTGCCAAAAAGTAGCCACATGTGAAGTGGAAACACCTTCCCTCAGCTTGTTACACACTGACCTTTCCACAAACCCCAACATGTTTACAAACACTCGCTGCAGTTTCTGCAAACTTTGTATCAAACTGCCTCCCATTCTGCTCAATACTGACCCCCTCTCAACCTGGCACTGAACTAGTGTCTGAATTGAGACAGAGACACACAGACAGAGTTTTTAAAGTTGAAAGTTTTAAAGTTTATATATTAGTGTCACAAGTAAGGCTTACATTAACACTGCAATGAAGTTACTGAGAGAGACAGAGAGAGGCAGAGACACACAGAGACAGAGACATAGATAAAGAGACAGAAAGAGACAGAGAGATAAAGAGACAGAGAGGATGTTTAAAGTTTGTTTATTCCTGTCACAAGTAAGGCTCACATTAACGCTGCAGTTACTGAGAGAGACAGAAAGAGAGAGTTTTTAAAGTTGAAAGATTTAAAGTTTATTTATTAGTGTCACAAGGCTTACATTAACACTGCAATGAAGTTAGTGAGAAAGACAGAGATAGAGGGAGCATCCAGAGTGGGTTCAGTAACACATTTATTGATCAGATATCTCTCTCTGTGACCCTTTAGCGATGAGATATTCAGCCAGGATGGTTTCACTGACCCTCTTCAGCAGGCAGATATTCCCAAATCCAGCCTAGGTCTCAGACACACACACACACCACTCACACATTCCCTCTGCTCTGTCCAAGGGAATATTATAATCCAGGAATTTCTATTTTATATTTACAGGGTGAGGGGGGGGGAGAAACTCAACTCAAAAATCCTGCAGTCTCTCCAAGCTGCTTTTAAATTTCAATTCAAACCCTGGGCCACATGGGAAGCTGCAGAGATTGGGAAACTTACCAAACCCAGTTTGTGTGTGAGAGTGTCTGCAGCTTTTGTGTCTTTGAACTTGCGAGGGTGCCAGGGAGAGAATGTCACTGTCTTCACCTCTCTCTCTGCCTCTCTGTATAAAAAAATCACCAAATTAAACCACACTCAATAATGCGACCATACACAATTAATTATCAAATATCTGTCTCTCTCGCTTTATCTCTGTCTCTCCCCGTCTCTCTCTCTCCCTGTTCTCTCTCTCCCTGTCTCTTCTCGAGCAGAAACAGGTGGAGACAGAGAGGCAGGGAGAGAGAGGAAGAGGGAGGGATGGAAACAGCTGGAGTTGTGGGTTAGATGCAGGGGGAGAGACACAGGCTGTTAGAGGGAGGGGGGGTTTCAGTGAGGGACAGGGTCTCCAGTTTAATTCTGAGGGTCCTGAGAGAGGGATTTCACTGTCTCAGCCCCTCTCTGGCTCCCTCACTCTGTATAAACAATTCCCAAATTTAAAAAACGCTCAACACAGCTGACTGCACTTTGTGGGATCTTGCTGTGCACCACAGTGATTTTAGTTTTAAAAAGGGTTACTTTTAAGAGGGAGTTCCGGCCTTTCTGGAGATTTGGGATGATGCAGACACACACACACACACACACACACAGGGTAGTGAGTGGGGAAGGGGGCTCACAGCAGGCGAGAGAGTGGGGGGTGGGGGGAGGACTGTGTCCCATCTGATTCAGGTTCACATTGCTGCTGCTGCAATTCAAAGCCTGTTTTGCTCTGCTGGGACTCTGGCTGCTGCTTTGGACACAAATGTTGTAAAGTTGTCTTCTGCAGCCCTGCTTTCTGCAGTTTAAAATCCCCAGCACAAAGACACAGGCTTTCTAAAGACACAACGCTGGATGGTTTGTTTTGGTTTTCTCAGCATTTCTTTTCAATATTTACATTTGTCAAACACCAGATGTTTTACCCTAGATGCAACTTCATAACCATATTAGAGAGAGACAGAGAGAAAGAAAGGGAGAGAGAAAGACAGAGAGGGAGAGAAAGAGAGAGAGAGAGAAAGGGAGAGAGAGAGACAGAGACGGGAGAGTGAGGGAAAGCAGGAAAGGGCAGCAAGAGGTCAGGGTTGTGGGGGGGTGCAGTGAGGGGGTGGGGGAAGAGACACAGGATCTGGGGGTCTCTCGTGTGGAGGGAGAGAGAGGGAGACGTGTGGTTCCCTCATTTCCCACTCACTTTACCCCAATCCTCATTTAAAAATCACTTTGTATCTGGCCCTGCTCAGACTGTGTGTGGGATCTTGCTGTGCCCTCATGCTCTCTGTCTCCCCTCCTCCCCTCCCCATATTCCCCGCACCGTGACAGTGCCCCACATTTTAAACATAAAAAGATGGAGGGGAAGGAGGGTGGGGTAGAGAGAGGAACAGAGAAGGGGTGGGGAGTGTCGGGGGCTGAGTGGAGGGGGGTAGGGGGATAGAGACAGAGGCTCTGGGGGTGGGTGGTGTCCTCCTGCAGTGTGGGACTCCCTGTGGGATCCTGATTGCAGCATTCCCAGTCTCTGAGAGAAAGAGAGAGACAGAAAGAGAAAGAGGGGGAAAGACAGAGAGAGAGACAGGCAGGGAGAAAGAGAGAGAGAAACAGTGTGAGGGAGAGAGAGAGAAAGACAGAGAAAGATGGAGGGAAAGAGAGAGAGAAAGATGGACGGAGAGAGAGAGAAAGGCAGACAGGGAGTGAGAGAGAAAGATGGAGGGAGTGGGAGAGAGAGAGGGGGAGAGTGAGGAGGAAAACAGGAAAAGACAGCAAGAGGTGAGGTTTGTGGGGGTGCAGTGAGGGGGTGGGGGAAGAGACACAGGATCACAGTGACCAGAGCTGGGAATTGAACCCGGGTCCCTGGAGCTGTGAGGCAGCAGCGCCAACCACTGTGCCCCCGTGTGGCCCTACATGTTATGATTCAATTCTGAGGGTCCCGGGGCGAAGGGGGGGGGGGGTGGATTTCACAGCCTCAGCCCCTCTCTGCCTCACTCTCCCTCTGTATAAACATTTCCCAAATTAAAACACACAACACAGTGAACTGCACCTTCTGGGATCTTCCAGAGCACCACAGAGATTGTGTTTTAAAAAGGGTTTGGCTTCGTTTTAAGAGGGAGTTCAACCCTTTCTGGGAATTTGGGATGAGACACACAGGGTAGTGAGTGGGGAAGGGGGCTCACAGCAGGCGAGAGTGTTGGGGGTGTGTTGGGGAGGACTGTGTCCCATTTGATTCAGGTTCACATTGTTGCTGCTGCTGCTGTTGTTGTGGGATCTTGCTGTGCACACACTGGGCCTGTGGCCTTTGCTCGCACTGCAACAGTGACCACACTTTATTAAACAAAATCTCGCTCACGGACCGCAAAGTGGGTTCAAAGGAAGAAGTGTAAACGGGGTCGGGTAAATTAAAGCACTTCAATCGCCGAGGCATCGTAGGCTGTGCAGCGAGTGCTGGGGAATGGGGGGAGTATAGATTGGAATTTGATGGCCAGCATAGACCTGGTGGGCCGAAGGGCCTGTTTCTGTGCTGTGTGACTCCAGATTCTCCTCCCTCTTTTCCCAGGAATTTCTATTTGGATGGGGGGGCGTTCATAATTTCCCTGTCGCTGTCTCTCCAGCGTTCTTACCAATCCCAGCACCCCTCCCCTCTCTCTCTCCCCAGACATTCCTGTCTATATTTCATCTTTCAATAAAATGTGATGGAAAACACCAATGTGAATTTTTTGGATTTAATTTCAGGGAGGGAAAGACAGAGAGAGAGAAAGAGAGAGACAGGGAGGGAGGGAAAGACAGACAGAGACAGAGAAAGACAGGGAGTGGGGGAAGGAGAGACAGACAGAGAGAGAGAGAAAAGCAGCCGAATAAAACCTGCAGCAGCCGCTTTATTCCATCGGATTGGGGATGTGATTGTGGGTTTTCCTGCTATCTCTCTCTCTCTCCCATCTTTCTCCTTTGATTGTGAGTTATCAGGGAAGGAGAGAGAGAGAAAGGGAGGGTAACAGAGGGAGATCAAAGGCAGAGGGGCAGGGAGAGGAGACACACTGGAGGGGGGGGTGGGTTAGGGGTGGGTCCTCTGCTCTGCACTCACAGCCCAGCTCCCCAGTCTCTGGGGAAAAGACCCTCACTCACACCCTCCCAGAAGGTGGGATTTGTAACCAGCGGCTGTGTGACTGAGGCTGAATCTGGGCTGTTGTGTTTGAATAGATTTTTTCCCAATATAAAGATATTGGAATGTGGCTGCTGCCACATTGCAGTGAGAGAGAGATGTGGCTTTGCAGGAGCTTCCCTCCCCATTTCCCCATGGAAATCACTGAGAAATAGCAAACGTGGCTCACAACACGTCATTATTTGAAACGGTCAGACAGAAACTTATCAGAGAGAGCATTTTAATCCCCATTCATCCCCAGACGGAGAAACAGAGCAGAGATCAGGACAGATTATCCAGAGTAAGAGAGACCGGGGCAAAGATGGGGTATTGGATATATATATAGATCTGGGGGGAAAGCAAAAGAGACACAGAGGGGGCTGGACAGGTTCAGAGATAGAGGCAGAGAAAGAGAGAAACAGCGAGAGACAGAGGGAATGGGAGAAGGGTGTGACTCTGCTCGAAGTGGAAGGTTCCCTGTTCATATCGAATGTACAAACAGCACCAATGCTGGAGTGACTTATTATTTTCATTTGCGGTGGGGGAGAGATGGAGGGGAAAGAGAGGGAGACGTGTGGTTCCCTCATTTCCCACTCACTTTACCCCAATCCTCACTTCAAAATCACTTTGTATCTGGCCGTGTTCAAGCTGTGTGTGTGTGGGATCTTGCTGTGCACTCATGCTCCGTCCCCCTGCCCCATATTCCTCACACTATGACAGAGCCCCATGCTTTAAACATAAAAAGATGGAGGGGAAGGAGGGTGGGGTAGAGAGAGAGAAACAGGGTGAACAGAGAAGGGGTGGGGAGTGTTGGGTGCTCAGTGGAGGGGGGTAGGGGGATAGAGACAGAGGCTCTGGGGGGGGGGGGGGAGGTGTCCTCCTGCAGTGTGGGACTCCCTGTGGGATCCTGATTGCAGCATTCCCAGTCTCTCTCCCTCTCACTGTGAAGCACTCAGGAGGGAGAGGGAGCTGAAATTCAAATTCCTGAGCCTGGGGGAAAGGCTTGTTCTCAATCCCAGAGTCCTGCTTGTGTTTTTAGACAGGGCGCTGGGATTTGTGGGTGTGGATGGAGAAGATTGTTCTGTTTAACTGGGGGGTGGGAGAGAGGGGGGTTTGTTCTTTCTACCTGAGGAATAATGCAGCCTCTGTGACTAGGCCGCACTTCACGGCCTAAATCTCAGCAGCACTTTTGCATTCGCTTAATTCCCCAACAGGGTTTAAGTGGCTGAATTCAATGGTTCAATAAAATGTGAAGCAGCCGCTTCAGGGTGGGATTGTGGATTTTCCTGCCCCCCCCGCCCCCCTCTCATTTCCCTTTTAATTGTGAGTTTTATTTTAAACGGTCAGACAGAAACTTAGAGAGAGCATTTCAATCCAGATTCACCTCGAGAGAGAGAAACAGAGCAGAGATCAGGACAGGTTATCCAGAGACGGGGTATTGGACAGATATAGATCTGGGGGAAGTGTGTAGGAGACGGAGAGGGAGAAACAGAGGGGGGGGGGGCGGAGAGAGGTGACTGACAGAAGTGGGAACTTCATTGGGGCCTCCTGTGTTTATTCACTGGCCTGTCTCTGGAGTAAAGCCCCCAGAATGCTTTGACGTGTTTAATAAATTCAATATCGGGACAGTCAGGAGGCAGTTGGAAGTTCATTGCATTTGAAACTTGTTCCCATTTTGTCAGGGTTTAATAATGAGGAGGTGAAAATGAATGTTTCCCCCACCTCCCCCCAGTGAGATTGTGAATTTCAGCAAGTCCTGGGATCTTGCTGTGCCTTTTATTGTTTATAATCAGCTTTTGTTTTGTGTTTAATCAAATTTCACTTTATTTTCTCTTTCTCTCTTCCAAGGAGAATTCCTTTGGAAACTTTGGCGATGCAGAGAGCGAATAGTTTTGCCGTGAGGAATCCTCGGACAAGAGCTATAAC
Organism: Mustelus asterias; assembly: GCF_964213995.1. NCBI lineage: Eukaryota > Metazoa > Chordata > Chondrichthyes > Carcharhiniformes > Triakidae > Mustelus > Mustelus asterias. Next base: position 269,739 of record NW_027590285.1, on the reverse strand, counting down.
CAGAGAGAAAAATATTAATAAAAGTCCCCGTGTCTTTGTCGTTCATTTTTATTCACAGATAGACTGGTGGGGCTTTTACACGGAGGGTTAGTGGTCTGTGTGTCAGGGGGAGGGGGCATTCCCAGTGATCCCTGCTCCAATGTAATCCCACAGATTTCAATCCCTCTCCCTGAAGCTCTGTCTGTGCAACTCCCCCATCCTCAGAACTGTTTCTCCACATCTTTCCAATCCCGGTCTCTCCCCATCCTTTATACCTCAGCCTCTCACAATGGCAGCATCTTTCCCTTTTTCTCTCCTTCTCTCTATCTTTCACTCTCTCTCTGAAACTTTGTCACTCTGTCTTGCCAAAGCCCCACTTTCTATTTATCTCGACATCTCACTTTGTATCTAAGCCTCTCCCTCTCTCTGTGGATCATTTTATCTCAATCACAGCAGCCTCCTCTCCGTCTCTCTCTCTCTATCTCTGCTCCCCCCTCTGTCTATCTCTGCTCCCTCTCTGTGACTCATTCTGTCTGAAGTACAGCAGCATTCTCTCTCACTCCCCATCTCTATATCTTTTCACAATAACTTCATTGCAGTGTTAATGTAAGCCTACTTGTGATTAACAAATAAAATTTTAACATTAACTCTGCTTTTATTTGTCTCTTATCTCTCTCTCTATCGCTTCCCTCTCTCTATCTGCTTCCCCCTCTCTCTGATCTCTGCTTCCTTCTCTGTGAATCAGTCTGAATTACAGTCGCATCCTCCCCATCTCCATCTCTCTGATCTCTGCTTCCCCCTCTCTGTGAATCATTCTGTCTGAATTACAGCAGCATTCTCTCTATCTCCATATCTCTACTTCTCTGTCTCTTATATCTCTCTCTCTCTCTCTGCTCTCTCGTGGGGGACGGGCCAGATCACGGGTTTGCTGTTCACAAGCAGCAAGGGCCCAGGAACGCAGAGGGAGGGAATCGGGGGCAATTCAGAGGGATTCAGCACTGCTGAAAGGGCTGACCAGAGTCAGGGGTTATCAGAGAAAGGGGGCAATGGAGGAGGGGGGAGGGGGAATCAGACAGGGGGTCTGTTGTACAGGATGGGGGTGGGGGATGTTATAACACAGGCTGCTCAGTGTCAAGGGAATTAGTCATTTGAACGTTAATGTTTAAAATGGGCAGAGTTTCCACATCCAACTCCACCAGGAGCTGTTTACAGGGGGGTGGTGGACGGGGATGGACACGCGGAGGGGGGGTACTAATTAGAAAGGGGGGGATCTGTCAGTCCAGAGGCTGTTCACAGGGAGGGAGTGGGAATTTGCCAGGTTGAGAGGGGCGGGGGGGGAAAGAGGGGAACTTAGAGGGATACGGGGCTCAGAGGGAAGGATCGGGAGATTTAGAGGGATTGTGAGGAGGGACGACAGATTTGGCTGGAGTGAGGGGGGGATTGAGGGGGATTAAAGGGGGAGAGTGGAGAGGGATGTAGGGGTAGACTCAGGGATTGTGGTCGGGAATTAGAGGGATTCAGGGGGATTTAAGGGTCTCATGGGGACTTTGGGATTTAGCGGGGCTGAGAGGGAGGGAATCGGGGGGAATTGAGGGGGATTTGGGAAGAGGGGGCTCAGAGGGGAATTTCTGGGGTTCTGAGGGATACAGGAGGGATTGGGGGGTTTACGGGGATTAAAAGACATGGTTTGGTGCTCAGACAGATTGAAGGGGTGGGATTGGAGAGGGAGCAGGATTCGGGGGCAGAGGAATGTGGCGAGGGTGGGTGCGATCTCGGGAGACATTCAGGGGGGATTCCAGAGGAATCTCAGGGGCTTAGAATCTGGGGAGGGTCTGGATGGGGTAGGGAGTCAGAGGGAGATGGCGGGGGGGCGAGTCGGGGTGGAGGGAAAGGGATTGAGGGCGGGGTGGATTTATAGGGATTTGGGAGGGGGGAAATTCAGAGAGGGATTTAGGGTGGGGCCTTGCATCAGGGTTAGAATTGGGGGGGGTGTCGAGCGATTCGGAGTGGGGGGGTGACTCAGAGGGATTCAGGGGTGGGGAGGACTGAGGAAGGATTGGGTGGCTTGATTTTGGCAGGGGGGGCAAAGGGAGCCTTTGGGGGGGGGCTGAGGATTTGGGGCAGGAACTTGGAGGATTCAGGGGGCTGAGAGTCAGATTGGCAGTGGGTGTCAGAGAGATTGAGCGGGGGGAGGGGGTGCTTACAGAGTCGGATTGAAGCAGATCGGGCAGAGGGACAGGGAATCAGGTGGGGGAAAGGGGAGTTTTGGGGGGGAATTAGTGGAGATTGAGGGCAGCGGGTTGAGAAGGATTGGGAGTGGCTCAGAGGGCTTTGGCGGTGAGTTCCTGAGAGAGAGTGAGTGGGGGGGTGATTAGAGTGGGATTCGGGGGCGGGGCAATTCGGGGGCGGGGCAATTCGGGGGCGGGGCAATTCGGGGGCGGGCAATTCGGGGGCGGGCAATTCGGGGGCGGGCAAGTCGGGGGCGGGCAATTCGGGGGCGGGCAATTCGGGGGCGGGATTGTGGTCGGTGCAGACTCAATGGGCCAAATGGCCTCCTTCTGCACTGGAGGAGTCTAGGATTCTATGAAAACACACAGAAACAGATATTCTCACCCAGTAACACTCACACGCACACAGTAATAAACACACACGGAAACATGTCCACACACACACACACGCATGCACACACACACACACACACACACACAAACAGACACACACACAAACAGACACACACACACACACAAACAAACACACACACACATATTCCTATTTTATTTCACACAATCGATTTGCGTCTTGAACATGCTGAATGATTGGGCTTCCACATCCCCCTGGAATAGAAAATTCCAAAGATTCACCACCCTCTGAGTGAAGAAATTCCTCCTCATCTCAGACTTCAATGGTCTGCCCCTGATTCTGAGATTGTGTCCCCTGGTTCTAGTCTCACCAGCCAGGGGAAACATCCAATCTACATCCACCCTGTCACACCCTGTAAGAATTTTAAGTCTGTTTCAATGGGGTCGCCTCTCATTCTTCAAGGATTCAAGGCCGACTTCCGGACTTGATGGCCATGGAAGGTGTGCTCATAACGGGGCCAAACAGCTGGATTATCAAACAGTAAATCCTGCCGGGATCATGTATCAGTAAACTCTGCCCGAAACCACTCTCAGTTATTACAATCTGGGCCTGGTATCAGTAATCTCTGCCCTAAACCTCTCTCAGTTATTACAATCTGGGCCTGGTATCAGTAAACTCTGCCCTAAACCTCTCTGTTATTACAATCTGGGCCTGGTATCAGTAAACTCTGCCCGAAACCTCTCTCAGTTATTACAATCTGGGCCTTGTATCAGTAATCTCTGCCCGAAACCTCTCTGTTATTACAATCTGGGCCTGGTATCAGTAATCTCTGCCCTAAACCTCTCTCAGTTATTACAATCTGGGCCTGGTATCAGTAATCTCTGCCCGAAACCTCTCTCAGTTATTAGAATCTGGGCCTGGTATCAGTAATCTCTGCCCGAAACCTCTCTGTTATTACAATCTGGGCCTGGTATCAGTAATCTCTGCCCGAAACCTCTCTCAGTTATTACAATCTGGGCCTGGTATCAGTAATCTCTGCCCTAAACCTCTCTCAGTTATTATAATCTGGGCCTGGTATCAGTAATCTCTGCCCTAAACCTCTCTCAGTTATTACAATCTGGGCCTGGTATCAGTAATCTCTGCCCGAAACCTCTCTGTTATTACAATCTGGGCCTGCTATCAGTAATCTCTGCCCTAAACCTCTCAGTTATTACAATCTGGGCCTGCTATCAGTAATCTCTGCCCTAAACCTCCCTCAGTTATTACAATCTGGGCCTGGTATCAGTAATCACTGCCCTCAACCTCTCAGTTATTACAATCTGGGCCTGCTATCAGTAATCTCTGCCCTAAATCTCCCTCAGTTATTACAATCTGGGTCTTGTATCAGTAAATTCTGCCCTTCAGCTGATTGGAGAATATCATTGTGAATATTACTGAGTTTGGGATGTAATATTTTCCTGCTGCTGCCAATATGACTATTTTTAACATAGTTTCTGGGATCCTCCAGTCTCCCCTCAGCAGCTTTCTGGGCAGTGAGAGGTGACACACCGTTCACTAGCAGAGGGAGTTTTTGGTCCTGTCGCTGTCAATGGGATTTCCCATTGAAGTCACCTCACGCTAGCAGGAAACCAGAGGCAGGGGTATGAGAGCAGAGAATTCCCCACGAGTGAACAGCCGGAGAATCCCGGACATTAGCTCCTTTCCCAGTTATCACTGCACTCAACCCAGTCGCTGTTTATACGCTCAGTTGTCTCAGTGAATACTACATTACACCATGCTGCTGTGGACACTACAATCAACCCTTTTTGAGTTCTCACTGTATTAATACCATGTATGGATTGATATTTCATTGGACAATGTGCTGGGTTAGATGAATATTTATTGATTCTTGTGATGTGGGTGTCACTGGCTAGGTCAGCATTTATTGCCCATTCCTAGTTGCCCTGGAGAAGGTGGTGGTGAGCTGCCGTCTTGAACCCGCTGCTGTCTATGTGGTGTAGGTACACCCACAGTGCAGTTAGGGAGGGAACCTGCTTAAATTATCACTGCATTTAACCATGTCACTCTTTATAAAAAATAAACTAGACCATGTCTGGGTAATGAATGTGGATAATGTCTCCATTTCTCTTTACCTCAGCACTGTATCTGTGTGTATAACACTTTATACAGTTTCAATGTTATTTATTAGTGTCACAAGTAGGCTTACATTAACACTGCAATGAAGTTGCTGTGAAAATCCCCTAGTTGCCACACTCCGGCGCTGTTCGGCTTCACTGAGGGAGAATTTAGCACGGGCCAATCCACCGAACAGCATGTCTTTCAGACTGTGGGAGGAAACCGGAGCACTCGGAGGAAACCCAGACACGGGGAGAACATGCAGACTCCACACAGACAGTGACGCAAGTCGGGAATCGAACCCGGGTCCCTGGCGCTGAGAGGCTGCAGTGCTAACCACTGTGCCACCCCTATAAACTAGATACAGTTTCTCTTCTTAATGCATGGGGCCATCCCTCTGTATATACTACAATTGGTCTTTACTTAGTTGTTGCTTCACTCAACTATGTCACTGTTTCCAATGCACTCAGTGAAGTCACAGTTATTAACGCACGCAGCCATGCCTCTATCTCCACCACACCCGACAATTTCTCAGCTGTTGCTGCACTTCCCCAGGAATAGATTTGATCTGTTTCTCTTACATTCAGCATCATCGGAGATACTGCTGTGTTCGGCCTTGTTTCATTCATTACTCAACTCACCTGTGCCTCAGTTTTATTTTACACAAGTTCCTGTCTTTCTTATTCCTACATTCTACCCTGTTTCAGTTGTTACTGCACTGAAAAATCTCTCTGTTAGGTAGACAGAGAAAGAGAGTCAGCTGGATGGATAGACGAATATTCCTTTAAAGTTATATATTTGTGTGGGTCAGCTGGTGCCACCACTCTTGTTTGGAACGGTTTTTGTTTGGTCTTGTTACCAGCTATTGGGTGTTGTGTGAAATGTCCAATTGCTCCAGTATTTTGTGTGTAATATTGGTGTTGAAAGATTGGGTGAATTTCGCTCGAGTCTCTTGGAGATGAGCAGAAATTGAGGAAGGGAAATAAAGTTGAACATCGGTAAAGGGAAAGTGACCACAGTCCCAGATGACGATCTGCTGCTCTCCCCTTTGAGGGGGAGAACTCACTGGCGGTGATTTACCACACCTCAGGCCAGGGGAAAGGTTGAAAGGGTTGGGCTTTCATGACGTGTTGGAGACTTTGTGCATCTCAAACCAGCTGTCCAGCCAACTGAGTGAACCAACTTCCATATTGCCACATTTCAATGCATGTTGCACAACCTGGTCACAAACGATTGCATTGGAGACTACTCACTGATATTGGGATTGATCTGTGACAATTCTCACAGTCGCGTGGGTGTGTGTGTGTATGTTTCTGTCTGTGTGCATGTTAGTGGATATGTTTTTACAGACTCCCAGAGAGAGAGCGAGAGATGCAGAGACCAACAGATGACAGGGTCAAGGAGAGTGAGAGAAAGAGAGAGCCAGATTGAGAGAGGCACTGAGAGACAATGTCTGTCCAAATCCTCTTGAAGCCACTTTGAATTTCCCTCACAACTCACATTCCCACCGAGCTTTGTGTCATCCGCAAACTTGGAAATATTACATTAGGTCCCCACATCCAAATCATTGATAAACATTGTGAACATCTGGGAACAAAGTCCAGATCCTTGTGGCACAGCCGGCCGACACAAGACGGAGAAATCATCTGGCCGGGAACACAACAGCGACATTTTTCAGGGAAGCTCGGAGCCAGCTGTGTCTCAGTGGATCATAATCTGACCTCAGGATCATTCCATTGTGGCTTCAGTTACAGCATCAAATTCTCGGCCAGGCTGGAAAACAAATCACTCCTCAAATCCCCAAATAAAACGTTCTGGGATCTGAACTTAAAATGCTGTAACTGATCATGGAGGAAAGAGTGGGGTCTAATAGACACTGAGAAGATAACTTGCATCTGAATCATAGAACGGTGACAGCACAGGAGGCCATTCAGCCCCATCAAGCCAGTGCGACACTCTGCAAGAGCAATGTCACTATTCCCACTCCTCCACCCTTTCCCCGTCACCCTGTAAATATTTCCCCTTCAGCTTCCCATTCAACGTCCCCGGAAGTCCATGATGGAATCCGCTTCCACCTCGCCCTCAGACAGTACATTCCAGATACTGGACACTCACTACGTTAGAAACATTTCCTCATGTTGCCGCTGTCGCCATTTACCTGAATTCAGCATCCTCTGGATTTCAACCTTTCCCCCAATGTGCCGATTATCTCAAAGCCGATCCTCTCAGTCCCGGGATGTCCCTGCAGGAGTTCCTCAGGGTGAGTGTCCGAGGCCCCAACCATCTTCAGCTGCTCCAACACTGACCTTCCCTCCATCACAAGGTCTGAAGCGCGGATGTTCGCTGATGATTGCACAATGTTCAGCACCATACGCAACTCCTCAGATACTGAAACAGAAAATAAGGACATACCAAACAGGTCAGGCAGCATCTGTGGAGAGAGAAACAGATTCTGGGAGCAGGGGGACTGAGAGACAGGCAGATTGAGAAAAATATGCACACACACTAACACTCACACTCAGACAGCCTAAATCTAAACAGATATATAATGGTGGAGGAATCCCTTCTCCCTCTGTAAATAGAGATTAACTCGATTTCTCTTCCAAAAAGACAGCACATCTGGATGGGCAGAATAGTCTCCAATTCTACCCATGGTCCTTTTCTGATCTCCATTCTTCACATCTGCACACGTTGGCTTCAGCTCCAGTTTGTGAATGAAAGCAAACCCCTGTTCATTACAAATCCACTCAGCCTTTTCCCTCTGCTCTCTCCACACACAATCTACAAGACACAAACAGGAAAGATGGATTCCAGGAGAGAAAGGTCACACCTGATCCTCCTCTCAATGGATTCGCTGTCGCCAGAGAGAACATTCCAGCTCCTACAGAAAGTCACAACTGATTCATGTCAGGGACAGAATTGGAATGAATTAGACACAAGAGAGATGAAAGGTTTCTGCTCATCATAAAAAAGCTAAAGAGTCACTCAATGCCATTAAGGGAGAGACCTCGCTGGTCTATCTTTGACCCAAGTCACACACTGACTCTGAATGTCCTCACAGCAACTTGGGGATGGACATTTCTATAGTACTATTCATGGCTTTAGGGTTTCCAAAAGTGTTTCACCGACAATGGAGCGGTTTTGAAATGTTGTCAGTGTTATTTAGGAAATAAGCAAACTTTTGATGCCACACGCATTGAGTTTAAAAATTGGCAAGCCATGTTGCAGCTTTATAGAACCATTGTTAGGCCGCACTTGGAATATAGTGTTCAATTCTGGTCGCCACACTACTAGAACGATGTGGAGGTTTTGGAGAGGGTACAGAAAAGATTTACCAGGATGTTGCCTGGTATGGAGGGCATTAGCTATGAGGAGAGTTTGGAGAAACTTGGTTTGTTCTCACTGGAATGATGGAGGCAAGGGGGGTGACCTGATAGAAGTCGACAAGATTATGAGAGGCATGGACAGAGTGGATAGTCAGGAGCTTTTTCCCAGGGTTGAAGAGTCAATTACTAGGGGGCACAGGTTTAAGGTGCTAGGGACAAGGTTTAAAGGAGATGTACGAGGCAAGTTTTTTACACAGAGGGTGGTGGGTGCCTGGAACTCGCTGCTGGGAGAGGTAGTGGAAGCAGATACAATAATGCGTTTTAAGGGGCATCTGGAGAAATATAAGAATAGGATGGGAATAGAGGGATATGGTCCCTGGAAGGGGAGGTGTTTTTAGTTCACACATGGTTGGTGCAGGCTTGGAGGGCCGAAGGGCCTGTTCTTATGCTGTAATTTTCTTTTTTCTAATTTCAGAGAGAGATATATACAGATACAGAGCCATAGAAAGACAGAAACAGGATGGGATTGTGCTGTACATGTTTCCGAGCTGACATTGAGACACACACGAGATGGACACCAATGATTTGGATGAGGGAACCAAAAATAATATTTCCAAGTTTGCTGATGCCATGAAACTTGTTGGGAATGTGAGGAGTGAGAAGGATGTTAAAATGTTTCACAGTGACTTCAGTAAATTGAGTGAATGGGTAAATGCGTGGCAGATGCTGTATAACGTGGACAAACGTGAATTTAACTACTTCGGACAGAGAAGCAGAATGGCAGAGGATTATTTAAATGGTGATAGATTGGGAAATGTTGATATACAAAGGGACCTGGGTGTCCTAGTACACCAGAGACTGAAAGCAAGCATGCAGCTACAGCAAACAGTTAGGAAGGCAAATGATATGTTGGCCTTCATTGCAAGAGAACTTGAGGAAAGGAGCAAGGATGTCTTACTGCAGCTGTACAGGCCCTCGGTGAGACCACACCTGGAATATTGTGTACAGTTTTTGTCTCTGTAACTATGAAATGCTGCACTTACCATAGAGGGAGAGCAGCGGAGGCACACCAGACTGATTCCTGGGATGGCAGGATTGTCGTATGAGGAGAGATTGAGTCGACTGGGCCTGTATTCACTGGAGTTCCGAAGAATGAGAGGGGATCGAATTGAAATGTATAAATTCTGACCGGGCTGGACTGACTGAATACAGGGATGTTGTTCCCTCCAGCTGAGGGGCTGAGGGGGTGGGGAGAGGGGGGGCGGTGGGGGGAGAGGCTGGAACAAGGGGTCACAGATGGTGAAACTTTGCAATATGTTTAATCTGTAGAAACCTATCCATCTCAGTCTGTGAACGATGACTGAGCCTCCACAGCCCTCTGGGATAGGGAATTCCAAAGATTTACCATCCTGGAAGCACAAGGAATTCAGGAAAACTTGGCGAGATGGATCGGAAACTGGTTTAGTAATTGGACACAAAGGGTGGTGTTGGAAGGCTGTTTGAGTGGCTGGAGGCCGGTGTCCAGTGGTGCACCACAAGGCTCCGTGCTGGGGGCCTTATTATTGTTACACATAAATGAGACAGATGATAATGTGGGGGCAATGATAAGCAAGGTTCCAGATGACACCAAGATTGGTAGGATGGTTAATAGGGAAGAAGGTTGTAGGTTACAGGAAGATATCGCTGGGTTGGTCAGATAGGCAGAGCAGTGGCAGATGGTATTTGACCCTGATAGGTGCGAGGTGATGCACTTTGGAAGCAGTAACAAGGCAAGGGAGTATTTAATGAGTTGCAGGACACTGGGAAGCTCAGAGGAACATATGGATCTTGGGCAATTATTCACAGATCCCTGAAGGCAGCAGAGCAGGTGAATCAAGTGGTAAAGAAGGCAGATGAGACACTTGCTTTTATCAGTCATGGCGCAGAGTAGAAGAGCAAAGAGTTAATGTTGGAGTTGTACAGAGTGTTGGTTAGGCCACTGCTGGAGTACCGTGTGCAGATCTGGTCACCACACCAGAGGAAGGATATGATAGCACTCGAGGGGGTACAGAGGAGGCTCAGCAGCAAGTTGCCTGGGATGGAGTATTTGAGCTAAAAGGAGAGACTGGATAGGTTTGGATTGTTTTCTTTAGAGCAGAGAAGGCTGATTGAGGTGTGTAAGATTATGAGGGGTATGGACAGGATGAATATGAAACAGCTGTTCCCCTTGGTTGAGGGGTCAATCATGAGGGGACATAGTTTTAGGGCAAAGGGCAGGATATTCAGAGGAGAGTTGAGAAAAACATTCACTCAGAGGGTGATGGGAATCAGGAAAGTACTGCCTGGGAAGGCAGTGGAGGTCGGAAACCTTACAACCTTTCAAAACCATTTGGATGAGCACTTGAAACATTACACATTCACTCAGATCAGCCATGATCTTATTGAATGGCGGGGCAGGCTCGAGGGGCTAGATGGCCTACTCCTGCTCCTATTTCTTATGTTCTTATGAAACATCACAACATTCAAAGATATGGTACAAGAGATGGAAAATTGGATTAGCACAACTTTAGTGGTAGTTACTGTTGGTGCAGACTCAATGGGTCGAAGGGCCTTTTCTTCACTGCACCACTCTATGACTCTGAGGGAAGAAATTCCTACTCACAGAAAGCAGAGAGTCGGAATAAATGGGTGCTTGTCTGGTTGGCGGATGGTAACTAGTGGCGTGCCGCAGGGATCGGTACTGGGGCCTCAACTATTTACCATTTATATAGACGATCTGGAGGAGGGGGCTGAGTGTCGGGTAACAAAGTTTGCAGACGACACAAAGATAAGTGGAAAAGTGAATCGTGTGGAGGGCGTAGAAGGTCTGCAGAGAGATTTGGACAGGCTGAGTGAGTGGGCGAGGATCTGGCAGATGGAGTATAACGTTGACAAATGCGAGGTTATTCACTTTGGAGGAAATAATAGCAAATCGGATTATTATCTAAATGGAAAAAAATTACAACATGCGACTGTGCAAAGGGACCTGGGGGTCCTTGTGCATGAGACGCAAAAGCCCAGTCTGCAGGTGCAACAGGTGATCAAGAAGGCAAACGGGATGTTGGCCTATATCGCAAGGGGGATAGAATATAAAAGCAGAGATGTCTTGCTGCATCTGTACAGGGCATTGGTGAGGCCGCAGCTGGAATACTGTGTGCAGTATTGGTCCCCTTATTTGCGGAAGGATATATTGGCCTTGGAGGGAGTGCAGAGAAGGTTCACCAGGTTGATACCTGAGATGAGGGGTGTTGATTATCAGGAGAGACTGAGCAGATTGGGTTTGTACTCGTTGGAATTTAGAAGGCTGAGGGGGGATCTAATAGAGACCGATAAGATAATGAAGGGGCTGGATAGGGTAGAGGTGGGAGAAATTATTTCCACTTAGAAAGGAAGCTAGAACTAGAGGGCACAGCCTCAAAATAAAGGGGGGTCAGTTTCGGACAGAGTTGAGGAGGAACTTCTTCTCTCAGAGGGTGGTGAATCTTTGGAATTCTCTGCCCACTGAAGTGGTGGAAGCTACCTCGTTGAATATGTTTAAATCACGGATAGATGGATTCCTGATCGGTAAGGGAATTAGGGGTTATAGGGATCAGGTGGGTAAGTGGAACTGATCCACTTCAGATCAGCCATGATCTTATTGAATGCGGGGCAGGCTCGAGGGGCTAGATGGCCTTCTCCTGCTCCTATTTCTTATGTCCTTTTCTCAGTCCTAAATGTCCTGCCCCCTTACTCTGCGACTATGCCATGGTTCTAGACACCACCCCCCCCCCCCCCCCACCGCCCCCAGCCGGGGGAAACATCCTTCCTGTATCTACTCAGCTCATGTTTGGGGGTTGGGGAGAGTTATAGAACAAAGAGATCGAGGGGTACATGTTCATAGCTTCTTGGCAGTGGAGTCACAGCTGGACAGAGTGGTGAAGAAGGCATTCGGCATGCTTGGTTTCATTGGTCAGAACATTGAATACAGGAGTTGGGACGTCTTGTTGAAGTTGTACAAGACATTGTTAAGGCCACGCTTGGAATACTGTGTACAGTTCTGGTCACCCTATTTTAGAATGGATATTATTAAACTAGAAAGAGTGCAAAAAAGATTTACTAGGATGCTACCGGGACATGATGGTTTGGGTTTTAAGGAGAGGTTGCACAGACTGGGACTTTTTTCCCTGTAGCGTAGAAGACTGAGGGGAGATTTTATAGAGGTCTGTAAAATAATGAGGGGCATAGATCAGCGAGATCGTCAATATCTTCTCCCAAAGGTAGGGGAGTCTAAAACTAGAGGGCATAGGTTTAAGGTGAGAGTGAGAGATACAAAAGGGTCCAGAGGTCAATTCTTTTCACACAGAGGGTGGTGAATGTCTGGAATGAGCTGCCAGGGGCAGTAGCAGGGGCGGGTACAATTTTATGTTTTAAAAAGCATTTAGACAGTTACATGGGTAAGATTGGTATAGAGGGATATGGGCGAAACACAGGCAATTGTGATTAGCTTAATGGTAAAAACTGGGCGGCATGGACAAGTTGGGCCAAAGCGCGTTTCCATGCTGTAAACCTCTATGACTCGACCCTGCTGAGCCCTGTAAGAATTGTCCAAGTTTGAATGAGGTCACCTCTCATGCTTCTCAAGTGCATAAAGTAAAAGTCCATTTTCTTTCCTCAGAGGACAATCCCTCCACCCCAGGAATTAATGCAGTGAAATGTCATTGAAGTCCCTCTCGGACAAGAATGTCTTTCCTTAGGTAAGAGGATAAAACTGTACACAACGCTCCGTGTGTGGTTTCACCACTAATTCAGCCTCTCCCACATCCCCTTGAAGAGTCTACACCCTCCTCACAACTCACACTTCCACCTGCTTTCATGTCATCTGCAAACTCGGAAATATTACATTTGATCCCAAACGTCCAAATCAATGATATGGATTGTGAATAGCTGGGCTCCCGCGGACTGATCCTTGTGATAAGCCGCTGGTCACAGCCTGGCACCCTGAAAATGACCCATTTGTACCTAAGCTCTGTTTTCTGTCCGTTAACCATTTCTCAATTCATGCCAGTATTATCAGGGTAAATACGTTGCATCACGGGGATAGGGCCTGGGTGGGAATGTTGTCAGCGCAGGCTCGATGGGCTGTATGGCCTCCTTCTGCACTGTAGGGATTCTATGATTCTAATATGTACATACGTCAGTGAAGGTGGCAGGGCACTTTGAGAGAGCAGTAAATGAAGTATATGGTATCCCAGCTTTTATTAATGGAGGAATTGAGGACAAGAGTAAGGAGTTCATATTGAACTTGTATAAGACACTCGTTAAGCCTCATCTGGAGACTGCGCCCAGTTCTGGGCACCGTACTTGAGGAGGGATGTGAAGACATTGGAGAGAGTGCAGAGGAGATTCACAAGAATGATTCCAGGGAATAAGATCCGTAGCTACGAGGGTAGATTGGAGAGGTTGGGACTGTTTTCCTTGGAGAAAAGAAGGCTGAGGTGAGACTTGAGAGAGAGATTCAAGATCCAAAGGGGTATCCACAGGTTAAAGAGTGAGAAACTCTTCCCTCTCAAGAGATGGTCATGAACTAGAGGGCACAGATTCTAAATGATGGGGAAATGGATCAGAAGTGATGTGAGAAAAAGCACTTCATCAAGAGTGTGTTTGGAATCTGGAACAATCTTCCTGAAAGCCTGTTCCAATATTCAATAAGATCCTGGCTGATCTGTGATCTAACTCTCTGTCTCTTAACCCCTTGGACGAAGGAAAATCTATCAACCCCAGGTTTAAAATAATAACAAGTGACTGAGCATCAATAGCCATTTGCAGAAGATTGTTTCAAACTAACTCCACACCATATCTGGCAATGTTTCCATTTCTACAATTCTAAAATTCTAAACTGAGGCTAACATTCAAATATTCCCAAATCCTGGAGTTCCCAGCCAGCAGAAAAACGTGTTCTTTATCAGCCTCTCCCTTTCCCTCATTATTTTCAATGTTTGATTAAATCAGCCCCCAACTTAAATTCCAGCGGTTAAGAATAATGTTTAATCTGCACTGTTCATCAAATGTTCCCAACACAAATACTGGAATGGGCTAAATACAGAGTAAAATTCCCTCTGCTCTGTCCAAGGAATGTTTCAGCACAGATTTTTATTTTGAACTTTAGGAAAAACAGGAATCAAATTGGTCAGCATCCCAGTGTGGCCTCCTGTTTATTTCAATCAGCCCTTCACATTCAAACATGAAGTTGAAGCTTCGAATACTGTCTGTGGCAGCGTTTGTGGATTCAGTTGTTCTCCTGCTTTTTCACTTGTCTGAAGGATTTGAATTATAGACATTGTTTAATCATTCCTTTCTCTCAGCACATGGAACTTGTGAATCTTCAAGGCAGACAATCTCATGTAATTAACAACAAACTACATCTTTATTCATCCGTCCATTTCCTATCTCTGAATGGATCACACACATTTCCAGAATGCAGGAAGCTCTCAATGGAAACTGCTTCCAATTATTCCCTAATACAATTGTTCACACTTGACTGTAAACTACATTCCACTGACATTCCCAAAGCAGCCACAGAAAAGTGACTGGTTATTTTAAACACTGAACCTGAACTATTTGAGCTGATGATTGACTCACATTGTACAGAAATGTTGACCCTGTTTTGATGAGAGTGATCAGATTAACATTGTAACATGAAGACAGCCTCCGTACTGAGATTAACCACATTTACAACAATTCCGCAATATCAGATCCATTGCTGTGTGTATTGTGCGAATTCAGCTGTGAAATATCTGGACATTTGGAGCTTCCACTGTTTCTGTCATTTCATCATTTATTAAAGTACGTTGTTCTATCCCTTTTAAATCTAAGTTGTGTCAAATTACATTTCCCTGCACTGAAACCTCTCCACCAGTATGTCCATGTACAAAATATGAATAACTCTTTGCAATCTGATGTTTCCAGCGATGCTGCTTACAATGCTGTCTAATGTTTTGTGTCATTGGCAAACCAGGATGTGTAGTATTCAGTCACATTAAATGGTCAATAAATATGTCAATACTGTGTATATATTTCACTGTGTGTGTGTGTGTGTGTGTCTCTGTGTGTGTGTGTGTGTCTGTGTGTGTGTGTGTCTGTGTGTGTGTGTGTGTCTGTGTGTGTGTGTCTGTGTGTGTGTGTGTCTCTGAGTTTGTGTGGGTGTGTGTGTGTCTGTGTGTGTCTGTGTGTGTGTGTCTGTGTGTGTGTGTGTCTCTGTGTGTGTGTGTGGGTGTGTGTGTGTGTGTCTGTGTGTCTCTGTGTGTGTGTGTGTGTCTCTGTGTGTGTGTGGGTGTGTGTGTGTGTCTGTGTGTGTGTCTCTGTGTGTGTGTGTGTCTCTGTGTGTGTGGGTGTGTGTGTGTCTGTGTGTGTGTGTGTGTCTGTGTGTGTGTCTCTGTGTGTGTGTGTCTCTGTGTGTGTTTGGGTGTGTGTGTGTCTGTGTGTGTCAGCATGCATGTGTCTCTGTGTGTGTGTGTGTGTGTGTGTGTCTGTGTCTGTGTGTCTGTGTCAGCATGCATGTGTCTCTGTGTGTGTGTGTGTGTCTGTGTGTCAGCATGCATGTGTGTCAATGTATTTGAATCTCAAATATGTGCAGTTGGAGGCCATTTGACCCATCGAGCCTGCTCCCCCACTCAAACAGATCTTGACAAACACACACACACACACACACAGACGCGCACACAGAGATACAGACACACACACACACACACTCATAGACACACACGCACTGACAAAGAGAGAGACACACAGACACTCACGGACACACACACACAGAGACACAAACACACACTCACGGACACACACGCACACACGCAGAGAGACACAAACACACACTCACAGACACACATGCACAAAGACACAGAGAGAGACACACACACACAGGCACACACTCACTCACAGACACACACAGAGAAACACAATCACACACACAGAAACACACAATGAAATAGACACTTGCACACACTTAGAAACTGTCTCTCTCTCTCTCTCTCACACACACACACACACACACAGACACACACACACACACAGAAATACAAAAACATAAGCGCACCGACACTCTCATTCCTATTTCTGTTTTACTCCTCAATGCCCCAACTAAAAAGTACTGGGATCTGAGCTTGAAATGCTGGAACTGATCATGGAGGAACGAGTGGGGCCTAATAGACACTGAGAAGTTAACTTGTGTGTGAATCATAGATTGGGGACAGCACAGGAGGCCATTCAGCCCATCAAGCCTGGATCGACACACTGCAAGAGCAGTTTCACTATTCCCAATCCTCCACCCTCTCCCCGTAACCCTGTCAATATTTTCCCTTCAGCTTCCCATTCAATTTCCTCTTGATGGAATCTTCTCCCACCTCTGACTCAGGCAGAACATGATGTGGAGATGCCGGCGTTGGACTGGGGTAAACACAGTAAGAAGTTTAACAACATCAGCTTAAAGTCCAACAGCTTTATTTGGTAGCAAAAGCCACACAAGCTTTCGGAGCTCCAAGCCCCTTCTTCAGGTGAGTGGGAATTCTGTTCACAAACAGAAGGGGCATATAAAGACACAGACACAATTTACATGAATAATGGTTGGGATGCGAATCCTTACAGCGAATCAAGGCAGAACATTCCAGATACCAGCAGTCACTACGTTAAAAACATTTCCTCATCACAGATTCATACAGTGCAGAAGAGACCCTTCGGCCCATCGAGTCTGCACCGACACGTGAGGACCACCTAACATACCGACCTCACCCCATTTACCAGCACTTGGCCCATAGCCCTGAATGTGATGATGTGCCAAGTGCTTATCCAGCTACTTTTTAAAGGATGTGAGGCAACTTGCCTCTGCCAACCTCCCAGGCAGCGCATTCCAGACTGGCACCACCCTGTGGGTAAAACAGATTTTCCTCACATCCCCCCCAAACCTCCTGCCCCTCACCTTGAACCTATGTCCCCTCGTGACTGACCCTTCAACTAAGGGGAACAGCTGCTCCCGATCCACACTCTTCATGTCTCTCATAATCTTGTCCACCTCAATCAGGTCGCCCCCCCCCCCAGTCTTCTCTGCTCCAATGAATACAACACAAGCCTACTCAACATCTCATTTTTAATTTTGTTTATTAGTGTCACAAGTAGGCTTGCATTAACACTGTGAAGTTACGGTGATAATTCCCCAGATGCCACACTCTGGTGTTCGGTTACACTGAGAGAAAATTTACCACGGCCAATGCACCCTAACCAGCACATCATTCGCACTGTGGGAGGAAACCGCAGCGCCCAGAGGAAAGCCACGCAGACACGGAGAGAACGTGCAGACTTCACACAGACAGTGACCTGAGCCGGGAATCGAACCTGGGTCCCTGGCGCTGTAATGCAGCAGTGATAACAACTGTGCCACTGTGTGGCCCACAGCTCTCTTCATAGCTGAAACACTCCAGCTCAGATGCATCCTGGTGAATCTCCTCTGCATCCTGTCCAGTGCATTCACACCCTTCCTATAATATGGCGACCAGAACCGCACACAGTCCTCCAGCTGTGGCCTCACCAAAGTTTTATACAGCTCCAACATGACTACCCTGCTTTTGTAATCTATGCCTCGACTGAAAAAGGCAAGCGTTCCACATGCCTTTTACACCGCTCCACTAACATGCAATTCAGCAAATGAGAAATATTTGGGTTGGATGAGTCCTTGGCAGCATGGATTAGAAGTTTGGTAAGAGATAGGAAACAGAGGGGAGGTAGAGATGGGCATTTCTCAGACTGGAGACGAGTTGAAAGTGGTGTTCCCCAGGGATCAGTGTTGGGATCCTTGCTTTTTCTGATTTATATTAACAGCTTAGCGACGGGGGTTGAACGCACAATCTCCAAATTTGCAGATGACGCTGAGCTCGGGAGAAGAGAGAAGAGTGACACTGAGCGACTTCAGAGGGACATGGACAAGTTGGCCAAATGGGCAGACACCTGGGAGATGAATTTCAATGCAGCGAAATGGGAGGGAATGCATTTTGGTGCAAGAAACATGGGGAGACGATACAGACTCAATGGTACAACGTTGAGGGGACTACAGGAGCAGATGGGCCTTGGGTTTCAAGTGATTCATTCTCTGAAGGTGGCCAGGCAAGATGAAACAGTTGTTAAGAAGCCTGATAGGATCCTTGGGTTTATAAAGAGAGGCATAGAGTATAAAAGCAAGGAAGTGATGCTACACCTCTACAAATCATTGGACAGATCACATTCGGAGCACTGTGATCAGTTCTGGGCACCGTATTTAAGGAAGGACGTTAAAGTCCTCGAGAGAGGCAGAGAGAGAGAGAGAGTGCAAAGGAGATTCACTCGAATGATTACAGGAATGAGAAATTCTAGATCCAAGGAAAGATGAGAGAAATTGGCCTTATTCTCCTTGGAGCAGAGAAGATTAAGAGGTGACCTTATCGAGGTGTTCAGAATGATGAACAATGTTGACAGGGTGAAGAAGGATATTCTGTTTCCACTCGTTGGTGTGTCAGTGACGAAGGGGTCACAATTTCAAGATGGTCAGCAAGGGAGCTGGGAGTGTGATGAGGAGAAACTGCTTTACTCGGAGAGTTGTTGGGATTTGGAATGCGCTGCCTGGGAGAGAGGTGGAGGCAGATTCCATAGGAGGATTCAAAAGAGAGGCGGATACATATTTGAAAGTGATTGCTTTAGGGGGCTAAGGAGACAGGGCTGGAGAATGGGACTCGCTGGGTGGCTCTTCCGGGATCGGGGCAGACATGATGGGCCGAATGGCCTCCTGCTGTTCTGTGATTCGAGAACACCCTTTGTGTGAAGAAGTGTTCCTTAATTTCACTTTGAAAGGGTTTCAGAATATTTTTAATATTTCAGACAATGATCCCAGTCCCAGACTCCACAACCAGCAAGAAACATTTCTCTTTCTCTATCCTATCAGTTTCCATTATTCTCCTGACAACTTGGATCAAATTATCCCTGACACTCCAAAATTCCCGGGAATACAACCCTCGTTTGTGTCTCCATGGCTGCGTCTCTGTCACATTTAAAATACGAATGTTACCTTAGCGAGGAGACAACTCTGTCAGAAATATCTCAGTGCTGCGCTCACATCAAATGGCCGCTGGGAAGAAAGGCCAAATGGCTGACTGATATTTGTGGATATTTTTCAGATTCCCAGAGAGGGAGAGGGAGAGATGGAGAGAGGGACAGAAGACACAGAGAGTGAGAAAAAGAAATAAACACAGAATTACCTTGGGCCCATTTAGTTTATATTTTCTCTGCTCTCCTCAACTTCTTGTCCGAACTCCACTTGCCTCCTTCTGCCCTGCAACAATTCTGTGATCCTGTGATGGGATAAACAGACCGAGGGAGGAAATATGAAGGTCTGCAGCATCTTTGAGAGTGGATTAATTGCGGGAATGAGGGATGTGAGCTCCAGGGTGAGGTTGGAGAAACGGGGCTTGTTCCCCTTGAGGGGAGATTTGCTCGAGTTGTGCAAGATTAGGACAGGTTTAGATAAAGTCGATAAAGGAAAGCTGTTGCCGTGAGCTGATTGGGTTCAGGGATGACGGGGAGACACAATTTAAAGTTTCAGGAGAGACGCAGTGAGGGAATGTGAGGAAAAACATCTTTCACACACACACAGAGCCTGGGAATGTGTTTGGACACGCGGCCTATGAGGATGGTGGAAGCGGAGATGATGAGTGAATGACAGGGATGGAGAGGTGACACTAGGAGAGGCAATGGCCTAGTGCTATTATCTCCAGACTATTAATCTAGAAACTCAGCGAATGTTCTGGGGACCTGGGTTTGAATCCCACCAATTGGAATTCAATAAAAATATCTGGAATTAAGAATCTACTGGTGACCGTGAAACCATTGTCGATTGTCGGAAAAACCCGTCTGGTTCACTAATGTCTTTTAGGGAAGGAAATCTGCCATCCTCACGTGGTCTGGGCTACGTGTGACTCCAGAGCCACAGCAATGCGGTTAACTCTCAACTGCCCGCGAAGAGCAACTCGATGCAATAAATTCTGTTCAGCCAGCGATGCCCGTGTCCCACGAAAGAATTAAAGAAAACTTCAATCAACTCACTCCTGAACCTTCTAAATCCCAGGGATACAGAATAAATCTCCATCGAAACTGTCCTGTGACACAATACACCACAGAGTTAGAAACACAGTCAATGCCTCTACTTTCTCAGAAGATGAAGGAAATTGGGCATGTCAGCTACAACTCTCACTAACTCATTCTTTCTGGTTACATCACAGCTTGGTCTGGCTCCTGTTCTGCCCAAGACCGCAAGGATCTACAAAAGGTCATGAATGTAGCCCAATCCATCACGCAAACCGGCCTCCCATCCACTGACTCTGTCTACACTTCCCGCTGCCTCGGAAAAGCAGCCAGCATAATGAAGGGCCTCACCCACCCCGGACATTCTCTCTTCCACCTTCTTCCGTCGGGAAAAAGATACAAAAGTCTGAGGTCACGTACCAACCCACTCAAGAACAGCTTCTTCCCTGCTGCTGTCAGACTTTTGAATGGACCTACCCTGCATTAAATTGATCTTTCTCTCCACCCTAGCTATGACTGTAACACTACATTCTGCACTCTCTCGCTTCCTTCTCTATGAACAGTATGCTTTGTCTGTATAGCGCACAAGAAACAAGACTTTTCACTGTATACTAATATGATAATAATAAATCAAATCAAAATAATTAATCAAGTCAAAGTATTTACCCTGCTAATCCCCCTAAGACTATGGGGAAAGTTAGCATGGCCAATCCACCGAACCCGCACATCTTTGGGCTGAGAGAAGGAAGAGCGGCACTCGGAGGAAACCAATGCAGATAGTGACCCGAGGCTGGATATGAACTTGTGTCCCTGGTGCTGTGATACAGCAGTGCTAACCACTGGTGCCACCGTGCTGCCCGCTCCTGTTTGGGAGCTTCACCAGGTTGACACCTCATTTTTAAGGGATGCCAGGTTGACCCCGTGGCTTGATGGTAATGGTTGAGTGGGGAATGAATCATTCTCTGTTACCTGCAGTGTCCTGGACATTGAGAGAAACTGACACTCAGACACATAAAACAACAACCTGCATTGATATAGCACCTTGAACAGAAACGTCCTCAGATGCTTCACAGGAGCCTGGAGTGAAAAATTAGAAGCCGAGTCACAGGCGAGTTTAGGGACAAAAGAATTGCCCCAAAGATCTGGTCAAAAAGGGGTTGTTTTTAGGAAGTGTCTGAATGGTGGAAAGGGAGGTATGAAGACAGAGAGTTTTGGGAAGGAATTCCAGAGTTGGAGCCACACAGTGAACTGCAGACCCCAATGGTGAAAGGATTAAAATGGGGAATGGTCAGGGAGCCAGGATTAAAGGAAAACAGATATCAGAGGATGGTGGGACTGGGGGATATAGGGAGGGCTCATTTACAGAAGACAGTACCAAACTTTAACCACATCTCGTGTGAAGAAGTGCTTCCTAATTTAGAATTGAAAGAAGTTTAGAAGTTTATGTATTAGTGTCACAAGTCGGCTTACATTAACACGGTAATGAAGTTACTGTGAAAATCCCTTAGTCACCACACTCCGGCGCCTGTTCGGGTAACACTGAGGGAGAATTTAGCATGGCCAATGCACCCGAAACAGCACGTCTTTCAGACTGAGGGAGGAAACCGGAGCATCCGGAGGAAACCCACGCAGACACAGGGAGAACATGCGGACTCCGCACAGACAGGAATAAATGAATCTTTTTCTAAGTAACAGGCAGTGACGAGTGGGGTCCCGCAGGGGTCAGTTCTTGGGTCCCAGCTATTCACAAAACACATCAGTGATTTGGATGAGGGAACCAAACGTAATATTCTCAAGTTTGCTGATGAGATGAAACTTGGTGGGAATGTGAGTGATGAGGAGGATGTTAAGAGGCTTCAGGGTGATTTAGACAAGTTGAGTGAGTGGGGAAATACATGGCAGATGCAGAATAATGTGGATAAATGTGACGTTATCCACTTTGGACGGAGGAAGAGAATGGCAGAGTATTAGTTGAATGGTGATAGATTGGGAAATGTTGCACAAAGGGACCTGGGTATCTGAGAACACCAGTCACTGAAAGCAAGCATGCAGCTACAGCAAGCAGTTAGGACGACCAATGGGATGTTGTCCTTCATTGCAAGAGGATTGGAGTAGAAGAGCAAGGATGTCTTACTGCAGCTGGACAGAGCCTCGGTGAGACCACACCTGGAGTCTTGTGTGCAGTGTTCCTCTCCTTATCTGAGGAAGGATGTACTTGCCACAGAGGGAGAGCAGTGAATGTTCACCAGACTGATTCCTGGGATGGCAGCATTGATGTCTGAGGGGAGATTGGGTCGGCTGGGCCTGTATTCACTGGAATGTAGAAGAGTGAGAGGGGATCTAATTGAAAGGTATAAAATTCTGACAGTGCTGGACAGGCTGGATACAGGGATATTGTTTCCTCCGGCTGGGGGTGTCTGGAACAAGGGGTCACAGTCTCAGGATATGGGGGAGGCCATTTGGGACTGAGATGAGAGGAAACCTCTTCACTCAGAGGGTGGTGAACCTGTGGGATTCTCTCCCACAGAAAGTTGTGGAGACCAAGTCACTGAATATATTTAACAAGGAAAGAGATAGAATTCTACACTCTAAAGGTGTCGAGGTGTATGGGGAGACCGCTGGGGTATGGCATTGAGACAGAGGATCGGCCATGATAGTGTTGAATGGTGGGTCAGGCTCGAAGGGCTGAATGGCCTCTTCCTCCTCCTATTTTCTATGTTGATGTGACCGCCCCAAGTCTCTTTGGGCCTCCACTCTTTCCAGCCTTTCCCCATTCATAAAGCAATCTGTTCTATCCTTTTTAAAGTGGGTGACCACACAATTGTCTCCAATGAAATCCATCTTTCACTCTTGGAACCATTCAGTTAAGACATTTTACTTTAGGGCGCCACGGTGGCACAGTGGTTCGTACTGCTGCCTCACAGCGCCAGGGACCCGGGTTCAATGCCAGCCTCGGGTGACTGTGTGGAGTTTGCACATTCTCCCCGTGTCTGCGTGGGTTTCCTCCGGGTGCTCTGGTTACCTTCCACACTCGCAAGATATATAGGTTAGATGGATTAGCAATGGGGTTATGGGGATAGGGCTGGGGTGAGGGCCTGGGGAAGATACTCTGTCATCAAGTCTGTGCAGACTCAATGAGCTGAATGGCCTCTTATGCAGTGGAATACCTCTTTGCCATTTGAAGCTTCTGGCTATAAGACTTAAAATGCTGCCTATTTCTGTGAAATGTAGCAAACTTTCTGTCTCATCACCGGGCGACATGATGGCACAGTGGTTAGCACTGCTCCCACACAGCACCAAGGACCCACGTTCAATTCCAGCCTCGGGTGACTGTCTGTGTGGAGTTTGTACGTTCTCCCAGTGTCTGCGTGGGTTTCCTCCGGGTGCTCTGGTTTCCTCCCACACTCCAAAGATGTGCGGGTTAGGTTAATTGGCCGTGCTCAATTGCCCCTTAGTGTTAGGGGGATTCAGGCCCGGGTGGTCTTGTTGTCGGGGGCAGGCTTGATGGACCAAAGGACCTCCTTCTGCACTTTAGGGATTCTATGATGAACGGCATGGTGGCACAGTGGTTAGTACAGCGCCAAGAACCCAGGTTCAATTCCAGCCTCAGCTCGCTGTCAGTGTAGAGTTCTCCCAGTGTCTGCGTGGGTTTCCTCCGGGTGCTCCAGTTTCCTCCCACAGTCCAAACATGTGCGGGTTAGGTGGATTGGCCATGATAAATTGACCTTAGTGTCAGGGGATTAACAGGGTAAATATATGGGGTTACGGGAATCGGGCCTGGGTGGGATTGTGGTCGACGCAGACTCGATGGGCCGAATGGTCTGCCCTTTAGGGATTCTATGATTCTAGGATCTCAAATCATTGATAAATACGATGAAACTGAGACAGACACGGGGGCTTTGCAGCAGCAGGCAGAATGGGAATCATTGCATCCTGCACCGAGTTTTATTACACAACCAATTTCAGAAAATTCACAACTCTAATTCACAACAGCAAAGTGTGGGATTGCAAACTTGGAATTATTAGCACAGGACTAAAGTTTAAAAGCTAAACACTGACATTCAGAAACAGGAGCTGGCCTCACATCTTCAATTCTGTGATTGTCCCCCATCTCCTGCTCTGAATATTACAATATCTCTGCCCCCTTCATGCGTCTGCAGACTTTGAAAGTTACTCAGACATCGGTGAAACTAGTCTTTATCTCGGGGCATTTCCTGTGAAATATGCACCTTCTGCAACGAGACACAATCTAATTGACGCTTTCTGATACAATCTGAATCTCCTTTCAAACAACCTCCCAACCCCACTGTGCAGGAATGTCACCTTTTGTCACATTCCCAAACACAATTGTTGACACTTTATCAGGCGGGAAAAGTAGATTCAACTGACAGATTCTGAGCACCAGGTTGAATCTTTAAGATGTAAAAATGAACTGAAATCCCAGGTCTCTCTGTTCCTGCATCCATTTTAACATTGACCCATTGATTTTAAATTGCTTCTCCTGTATAAAAATATCATCTATCAACCTCAGATTTAAACATTAATAAGCGACTGAGCATCAACTGCGAATTATAGAAGGTAGTTCCAAACTAATATCACAGCTGGTGTGGGAAAGTATTTCTGAATTCCACTCCTGCAAGTCTAAAATCCTCAACATTGTTTGAAATCCAATGTCCCCAAGTCCTGGACTCCCCAACCAGCAGGAAAAGTTGTTCTTTATCAGTCCTCTCCATTCCCCTTATTATCTTGAAGTGTTTGATCCAATCATGCCGTAGCCTAAATTCCAGCATTACAGAGTAACACTTCAACTACACTTTTCAACAAACAATCCCAAACCAAATACAGAACAGGGTTCATAGAATCCTGCAGTGCAGGAGGCCATTCGGCCCATCGAGTCTGCACTGACCACAATCCCACCCAGGCCCCATCCCTATAATCCCATACATTTACCTCAGCTAATCCTCCTGACACTAAGGGACAATTTAGCTTGGCCAATCCACCTAACCTGTACACCTGATAGAAGTCTGCCAGATTATGAGGGGCATGGACAGAGTGGATAGTCAGAAGCTTTTTCCCAGGGTGGAAGAGTTATTACTCGGGGGCAGAGGTTTAAGGTGCGAGGGGCAAGGTTTAAAGGAGATGTGGGAGGAAAGTTGTGTTACACAGAGGGTGGTGGGTGCCTGGAACTCGTTGCCGGGGGAGGGAGTGGAAACGGATACGATAGTGACTTTTCAAGGGCGTCTTGACAAAGACATGAATAAGATGGGAATGGAGGGATATGGTCCCCGGAAGGGTAGGGGGTTTTAGTTCAGTCAGGCAGCATGGTCGGTGCAGGCTTGGAGAGCCGAAAGACCTGTTCCCGTGCTGTAATTTTCTTTGTTCTATCTTTGGAGTGTGGGATGAAACCGGAGCACCCGGTGGAAACCCACACAAACACGGGAAGGACGTTCAAACTCCAGTCAGAAAGTGACCCATGCTGGGAATCGAAGGCGGGTCCCTGGCACTGTGAGGAAGCAGTGCTAACCCCTGCATCACTGTGCCACCCCCATATTGAAAACTTGGGTTCAAATTCAAGATAGCCGCAAATTCACTTTGAGAAAAGTTCCCTCTGCTGTGTCAAAGGAATTTTTAATTGAGGATTTTTAGTTCTGGGAAACTGAACTCACATTGAACAGCATCCCAGATTGGTATTTAAACTCTAGTTTCTTTCAGTCATGGGGCGAGAGATGGAGCGAGAGGGAGAGATACAGATACAGAGGCAGAGAGACACAGAAACAGGATGGGATAGTGCTGTACATGTTTCAGAGCTGACACTGAGACACACACGAGATGTACAATCGCAGACCAGAGTGAATCATTCTCTGTTACCTGCAGTGTCCTGGACATGGACAGATGCTGACACTCAGACACAAAAAAACAACAACTTGCATTTATATAGCACCTTGGACAGTATTATCCCAAGATGCTTCACACTCCCAGGACAGGTACAGCACAGCGTTAGATACAGAGTAAAGCTCCCTCTGCACTCTCCCCATCAAACACTCCCAGGACAGATAGAGCACGGGGTTAGATACAGAGTAAAGCTCCCTCTGCACTGTCCACATCAAACACGACCAGAACAGGTCGAGCACGGGCTTAGATAAAGAGTAAAGCTCCCTCTACACTGTCCCCATCAAACACTCCCTGGACAGCTACAGCACAGGGTAAGATACAGAGTAAAGCTCCCTCTACACTGTCCCCAGCACACACTCCCAGGACAGGTACAGCACGGGTTTAGATACAGAGTAAAGCTCCCTCTACACTGTCCCAACAAACACTCCCAGGACAGGTACAGCACTAGGTTAGATACAGAGTAAAGCTCCCTCCGCACTGTCCCCATCAAACACTCCCTGGACAGGTACAGCACAGGGTTAGATACAGAGTAAAGCTCCCTCTGCACTGTCCCCCATCAACAACTCGTAGGACAGGTACAGAGTAAAGCTCCCTCTGCACTGTCCACATCAAACATGACCAGGACAGGAAGAGCACGGGGTTAGATACAGAGTAAAGCTCCCTCTATACTGTCCCCATCAAACAAACCCAGGACAGGTACAGCACAGGGTTAGATACAGAGTCAAGTTCCCTCTGCACTGTCCCCATCAAAGACTCACAGGACAGATACAGCATGGGTTTAGATACAGAGTAAAGCTCCCTCTCTCCTGTCCCCATCAATCACTTCCAGGACAAGTAGTGCATGGGCGAGGTACAGGGTAAAGTTCCCTCTACACTGTCCCCATCAAACACATCCAGGACAGGTACAGCACGGGGTTAGATACAGAGTAAAGCTCCCTCTACACTGTCCCCATCACACACTCCCAGGACAGGTTCAGCACGGGGTCAGATGCAGAGTAAAACTCCCTCTACATTGTGCCCCATCATTGTGTGTGTGTGAGAGAGAATATGTGTGTGTTTGGGTGTGTGTGTGAGAGAGAGGGAATGTGTGAGAGACAGTGTTTGAGAGAGACAGGTAGTGTGCGAGAGAGAGACAGGGAGTGTGTGTGTGTGTGTGAGAGAGAGTGTATATGTGAGAGACTGTGAGAGACTGCATGAGAGAGTGTGTGAGCATGAAAGAATGTGAGAGAGAGAGTGTGTGTGTGAGAGAGAGAGTACGCGTGTGAGAGAGAGTGTGTGCGCAAGAGAGAGAGAGAGAGCGTGTGTGTGTGTGTGTGAGTGCGTAAGAGTGCACGTGTGTATGAGAGAGAGTCTTGTGTGTGAGAGAAAGAGCGCGTGTATGTGTGGGTGAGAGTGTATGTGTGTGAGAGTGAGTGTGAGAGAGTGCATGTGTTAGAGAGTGTGTGAGCGTGAAAGAGTGTGTGTGAGAGTGTGTGTGTGTGAGTGTGTGTGAGAGAGAGTGTGTGTGTGTGAGAGAGAGAGAGTGTGTGTGTGTGTGAGATTATGTGTGTGTCTGAGAGTGTGTAAGAGAGAGTGTGTGTGTGAGCTGATCTTTCTCTACACCCTATCGGTAACTGCAACACTATATTCTGCACCCTTTCCTCTCCTTCTCCCTGTGTACTCTATGTACAGAATGTTTTGTCTGTATAGCGCACAAGAAACAATACTTTTCACTGCATCCCAACACAAATCAATCAAATCAAATCAAATTAACACGGTGAAGTTTGGACCCTGTGGGGTGACAGTTGTCTGAATACAGATTCTATCTTATTGTAACATTCAGGTACCACGTGTACTGAGCTCACCAGCGTTCTGTCTGTATTGTGTGAATCCAGTCTTGAAATCTCCACTCATGTTGCTAATTCTGCCAAGACAGAAACAGAAAGAGTGTTTGAATTCTCCGTGATTAGACCCCTTAACGATAAACAACATGGTGGATGAGAGGGATAGAGAGAGAGAGGGAGAGAGAGAGAGATGGAGTGATGCAGAGTAACAGAGAGATAGGGAGAGGGAGCAATGCAGAGAGTAACAGTTAGACAGTGAGGAATGGAGATGAATTCAGATGGGTAGTGAGTGTCAGGGGAGTCCGAGACGCTGATATTTAAAAACAAAAGCAGACAGGATTTGGTTAAATCTCACGGGATCCAGGGTGAGTTTGCCAAATGGATACAAATTAGGCTTGATGACAGAAGACAGAGGGTGGTTGTAGAGGGTTGTTTTTTGTCAAACCGGAGGCCTGTGACCAGCGGGGTGCCTCAGGGATCGGTGCTGGGTCCACTGTTATTTGTCATTTGTATTAATGATTTGGATGAGAATTCAGGAGGCATGGTTTGTAAGTTTGCAGTTGACACCAAGATTTGTGGCACAGTGGACAGTGAAGAAGGTTATCTAGGGTTGCAACGGGATCTTGATCAATTGGGCCAGTGGGCTGATGGATGGCAGATGGAGTTTAATTTAGATAAATGCGAGGTGATGCATTTTTGTGGATCGAACCAGCGCAGGACTTACTCAGTTAATGGTCGGGCGTTGGTGAGAGTTACAGAACAAAGGGATCTCGAGGTACAGATTCAAAGCTCCTTGAAAGTGGAGTCACAGGTGGATAGAGTGGTGAAGCGTGCAGGTAAGCAAGCAGTTAGGAAGACCAATGGGATGTTGTCCTTCTTTGCAAGAGGATGTGAGTCCAGGAGCAAGGATGTCTTACTGCAGCTGTACAGGGCCTCAGTGAGACCACACCTGCAGTATTGTGTACAGTTTTGCTCTCCTTATCTGAGAAAGCATTGAAGAAAATTGCTCACTGTGAACAAACCTAAAAAAGCTGACTGGTGTTTCATTCCAGATTCTCAGAGGGAGAGAGAGAGAGATTCAGAGAAAACACAGACTGAGTGAGTGAGAAAAAGGGAGTGACAGTGATCAAGAGGGGACCGAGAGATAGTGAGTGAAAGAAATATATTAGTCAGAGCGCATCGGAAAAGGAGGATTGGAATTTGTCAGCCTTGCTTTATGGAAAGCTTTAGTGTTTGGTCAGAATGTTAACACGGTGAAGTTTGGAGCCTCTGGGATGACAGTTGTCTGAATACAGATTCTATCTCATTGTAACATTAATGTACCACGTGTACTGAGCTCACCAACATTTGCAAACCATCGTTTGAAGAAAGCTTGCTGTTTAAATTGTATGAATCCAGCCCTTTGGAAATGTAGTCAGTCTTATTCAGGAAAAGGGCAAGCTAATTTCAGAGGGAGAGATACAGATACACAGGCAGGCTGAGACTGAAACAGGATGGGATTGTGCTGTACAGGTTTCAGAGCTGACACTGAGACACACACAAGATGTACAATCGCAGATTGTACCTGACACTTACAAAAAAACGTAGCAAATAGGAACAGGAGGAGACCATTCGGCCCATCGAGCCTGCACCGACAACAATCCCACCCTATCCCCGTAACACCACACATTTACCCTGCTGATCCCCCCCGAAACTAGGGTCAATTTGTCACGGCCAATCAACCAACTGGGCATCTTTTGACTGTGGGAGGAAACCGGAGCACCCGGAGGAAACCATGATCAGCCATGGTCACAATGGATGGCGGAGCAGGATGGAAGGGCTGAATGGCCTCCACCTGTTCCTATTTTCTATGTTTCTTTGTAAGTTCCACGTGGCAAAGTGTTTCTTCATTTCACTCCTAAAAGTCTGAAATACTAAACATTGTCTAAAATCCAATGTCCCCCAAGTCCTGGACTCCCCAACCAGCAGAAAATGTTCCTCTTTATCAGCATCAGTGGGTCATCCTGACTCGAAACATTGGCTCTATTCCCTCTCCACAGATGCTGTCAGACCTGCTGAGATTTTACAGCATTTTGTTTTTGTTTCAGTTTTGAGTTTAAGTTTATTTATTCGTGTCACAAATAGGCTTACTTTAACACTGCAATGAAGTTACTGTGAAAATTCACAAGTCGACACACTCCGCCACCTGTTCGGCGACACTGAGGGATAATTTAGCATGGCCAACGCACCTAACCATCGTGTCTTTCAGACTGTGGGTGGAAAGTGGAGCAGCCGGAGGAAACCCACGCAGACACGGGGAGAATGTACAGACTCCGCACAGACAGTGACCCGAGCCTGGAATCGACCCCGGGTCCCTGGCGCTCTGAGGCAGCAGTGCTAACCTCTGTGCCACCCATGATTCCTGCATCTGCAGTATTTTGCTTTTAGCTTTCTTCTTTATTAACCCTCTCCATTTCACTTATTATTTTGAAGGGTTTCATTAAGTCACTCCTTAACCTCAATCCCAGTGTTTCAGAGTAAATCTTCATCGACACAAAAACCATACAATCACCACAGTGCAGAAGGAGGCCATTCAGCCTATCGGGTCTGTACTGACTCTCCGAAAGAGCATCTATCCGCATAACGCCATGCATTTACCAGAGCTAATTCCCCGAACCTACACATCCCTGGACACTAAGGGGCAATTTAGCATGGCCAATTAACCTAAACCGCACACCTTTGGAGTGTGGGAGGAAACCGGGGCACCCGGAGGAAACCAACGCAGACATGGGGAGAATGTGTAAACTCCACACAGACAGTCACCCGAGGCTGGAATTGAACCCGGGTCCCTGGCGCTGTGAGACAGCAGTGCCAACCACTGTGCCATTGTACCACCCTGCTCAGAAAACACTTCCAACCCAAACACAACACACACAGTAAAATCCCCTCTGCTCTGTCCAAGGAATTTTTAATTGCAGATTTTTGATTGACTTTTTAGGAAAAACAGAACTCAAATTGCTCAGCATCCCAGAGTGGACTCTTGTTTATTCCAACCATGATCTCATCCCCGCAGATTCAAACATGAAGTTTAAGCTGTGGATACAGTTGTGTCTGTCTGTCTCAGAGTTTGTGTATTCAGTCTTTCACTGCCTTTTAAACTTCTCTGAAGAATTTGAATGCTGGATGTTGCTTAATCATTCCTTTCTCTCAGCACATGGAACTGGTGAAACTTCAAGGGTCACAATCTAATGTCAGTAACAAAGAACTGTATCTTTATTCATCCATCATTTCCAATCTCTGAATAGATCACACACATTTCCAGAATGCAGGAAGCTCTCAATGGAAACTGCTTCCAATTATTCCCCAATACAATTGTTCAGACTTTACTGTAAACTACATTCCACTGACATTCCCAAAGCAGCCACAGAAAAGTGACTGGTTATTTTAAACATTGAAACTGAACTATATTAACTTACGATTCACTCACATTGTACAGAAATGTTGACCCTGTGGGATGACAGTTTGGGAGTAACATTGCAACATTAAGGTGCCCTGCGTATTGTGTTTGACAACATTTGCAGCATTTCCAAGATATCAGCGACATTGCTGTGTGTATTGTGTGAATCAAGCTGTGAAATATCCACACATATTGAACTCCCACTGCTGCTGCCTTTTCATCATTTATAAACACACAAACTAGAAGCAGGAGGAGGCCATTCGGCCCTTCCAGCCTGCTCCAACATTCATTATGATCATGGCTGATCATCAAATTCAACATCCTGATCCCACTTTAGCCCCAAGAGCTCTATCCAATTACTGGATAAAATTAGATCCCCCTTTGTTCCCACATTGAAGCGATCGAAGAGTGGATTCATCAAGTGTTTTCATGCAGAGAAAACCTCCCTCTACACTGTCCCCACCAAACACACTCAGGACAGGTACAGCACGGGGTTAGATACAGAATTAAGCTCGCTGTACACTGTCCCCATCAAACACACTCAGGACAGGTGCAGCACGGGGTTAGATACAGAGTGAAGCTCCCTCTACACTGTCCCCATCAAACACACTCAGGACAGGTGCAGCACGGGGTTAGATACAGAGGAAAGCTCCCTCTACACTGTCCCCATGAAACACACCCAGGACAGATACAGCACAGGGTTAGATACAGAGAGAAGCTCCCTCTACATTGTCCCCATGAAACACTCCCAGGACAGGTGCAGCACGGGGTTAGATACAGAGTAAAGCTCCCTCTATACTGTTCCCATCAAACACACCCAGGACAGGTGCAGCACGGGGTTAGATACAGTGTAAAGCTCCCTCTACACTGTCCCCATCAAACACACCCAGGGCAGGTACAGCACGGGGTTAGAGACAGAGTAAAGCTCCCTCCACACTGTCCCAATCAGACACACCCAGGACAGATACAGCACGGGGTGAGATACAGAGTAAAGCTCCCTCTACACTGTCCCACATCAAACACTCCCAGGGCAGGTACAGCACGGGGTTAGAGACAGAGTAAAGCTCCCTCTACACTGTCCCCCATCAAACACTCCCAGGACAGGTGCAGCACGGGATTAGATACAGAGTAAAGCTCCCTCTACACTGTCCCAATCAAACACTCCCAGGACAGGTACAGCACGGGATTAGATACAGAGTAAAGCTCCCTCTGCACTGTCACCATCAAACACTCCCAGGACAGATACAGCACGGGATTAGATACAGAGTAAAGCTCCCTCTACACTGTCCCCATCAAACACTCCCAGGACAGGTGCAGCACGGGATTAGATACAGAGTAATGCTCCCTCCACACTGTCCCCATCAAACACTCCCAGGACAGATACAGCACGGGATTAGATACAGAGTAGAGCTTGCTGTACACCGTCCCCATCAAACACTCCCAGGACAGATACAGCACGGGGTTAGATACAGAGTAAAGCTCCCTCGACACTGTCCCCATCAAACACACTCAGGACAGGGAAAGCACGGGGTGAGATACAGAGTTAAGCTCCCTCTGCACCGTCCCCATCAAACACTCCCAGGACAGATACAGCACGGGGTTAGATACAGAGAAAAGCTCCCTCGACACTGTCCCCACCAAACACACTCAGGACAGGTAAAGCACGGGGTTAGATACAGAGTAAAGCTCGCTGTACACTGTCCCCATCAAACACACTCAGGACAGGTGCAGCACAGGGTTAGACACAGAGTAAAGCTCCCTCGACACTGTCCGCATCAAACACTCCCAGGACAGATACAGCACGGGGTTAGATACAGAGTAAAGCTCCCTCGACACTGTCCCCATCAAACAATCCCAGGACAGGTACAACAAGGGGTTAGATACAGAGTAAAGCTGCCTCTACACCTTCCCCATGAAACACACCCAGGACAGGTACAGCACGGGGTTAGATACAGAGTAAAGCTCCCTCTACACTGTCCCCATCAAACACACTCAGGACAGGTGCAGCACGGGGTTAGATACAGAGTAAAGCTCCCTCGACACTGTCCCCATCAAACACTCCCAGGACAGGTACAGCACGGGGTTAGATACAGAGTAAAGCTCCCTCGACACTGTCCCCATCAAACACACTCAGGACAGGTGCAGCACGGGGTTAGATACAGAGTAAAGCTCCCTCGACACTGTCCGCATCAAACACTCCCAGGTCAGATACAGCACGGGGTTTGATACAGAGTAAAGCTCCCTCGACACTGTCCCCATCAAAGACACCCAGGACAGTTACAGCCCGGGATTAGATACAGAATAAAGATCCCTCTACACTATCCACATCAAACGCTCCGAGGACAGGTACAGCACGGGGTTAGATACAGAGTAAAGCTCCCTCTACACTGTCCCCTTCAAACACTCCCAGGACAGGTACAGCACGGGGTGAGATACAGAGTAAAGCTCCCTCTAAACTGTTCCCAGCAAACACACTCAGGACAGGTACAGCACGGGATTAGACACAGAATAAACTCCCTCTACACCGTCCCCATCAAACAATCCCAGGACAGGTACAGCACGGGGTTAGATACAGAGTAAAGCTCGCTGTACACTGTCCCCATCAAACACACTCAGGACAGGTGCGGTACGGGGTTAGATACAGAGGAAAGCTCCCTCTCCACTGTCCCCATCAAACACAACCAGGACAGATACAGCACGGGGTTAGATACAGAGAAAAGCTCCCTCGACACTGTCCCCATGAAACACTCCCAGGACAGGTGCTGCACGGGATTAGATACAGAGTAAAGCTCGCTGTACACTGTCCCCATCAAACACACTCAGGACAGGTACAGCACGGGGTTAGATACAGAGTGAAGCTCGCTGTACACTGTCCCCATCAAAGACACTCAGGACAGGTACAGCACGGGGTTAGATACAGAGTACAGCTCCCTCGAAACTGTCCTCACCAAACACACTCAGTTCAGGTACAGCACGGGGTGAGATACAGAGTAAAGCTCCCTCTACGCCGCCCCCATCAAACACTCCCAGGACAGGTGCAGCACGGGGTTAGATACAGAGTAAAGCTCCCTCGACACTGTCCCCATGAAACACACTCAGGACAGGTGCAGCACGGGATTAGATACAGAGTAAAGCTCGCTGTACACTGTCCCCAGAAAACACTCCCAGGACAGGTACAGCACGGAGTTAGATACAGAATAAAGCTCCCTCTACACTGTCCCCTTCAGACACTCCCATGACAGGTACAGCACGAGGTTAGTACAGAGTAAAGCTCCCTCTACACTGTCGCCATGACACACTCCAAGGACAGATACAGCACAGGGTTAGGTACAGAGTAAAGTTCCCTCAACACGGGTCCCCTTCAAACACTCCCAGGACAGGTGCAGCACGGGGCGAGATACAGAGTAAAGCTCCCTCTCCAATGTCCCCATCAAACACTCCCAGGACAGGTACAGCACGGGGTTAGATACAGAGTAAAGCTCCCTCTCCAATATCCCCATCAAACACTCCCAGGACAGGTACAGCACGGGGTTAGATACAGAGTAAAGCTCTCTCTACACTGTCCCCATCAAACACACCCAGGACAGGTGCAGCACGGGGTTAGATACAGAGTAAAGCTCCCTCTGCACTGTCCCCATCAAACACACCCAGGACAGGTGCAGCACGGGGTTAGATACAGAGTAAAGCTCCCTCTACACTGTCCCCATCAAACACACCCAGGACAGTTACAGCACGGGGTTAGATACAGAGTAAAGCTCCCTCTACTCTGTCCCCATCAAACACACCCAGGACAGCTACAGCACGGGGTTAGATACAGAGGAAAGCTCCCTCCACAGTGTTCCCATCAAACACACCCAGGACAGTTACAGCACGGGGTTAGATACAGAGTAAAGCTCCCTCTACACTGTCCCCTTCAAACACTCCCAGGACAGGTACAGCACGGGGTTAGATACAGAGTAAAGCTCCCTCTACACTGTCCCCTTCAAACACTCCCAGGACAGGTACAGCACGGGGTTAGATACAGAGTAAAGCTCCCTCTGCACTTTCCCACATCAAAACACTCCCAGGATTGATACAGCATGGAGTTAGACACAGAGTAAAGCTCCCTCTACACTGTCGCCATTAAATACTCCCAGGACAGATACAGCAAGGCTTTAGATGCAGAGTAAAGCTGCCTCGACACTCCCCTTCATACACTCCCAGGACAGATACAGTGTTGAAGTTAACTGTCTGTCTGTTTCATTTCCATCTCCTCTGCACCCACTCTCGAACACAAATAATTGTCTGGTAGAAAGTGAGAAGGAGCCTCGACAGAGAGGTTGGGAAGGATTGAATGGAGAAAGGCAGAAACCCTCAACACATTTCAAATCTACACTGATTTCCACTTGAAGGAATAACTTCTCCACCCCAACACTATCCCGTCATTCTCGATAAGCCCATGCTGCCCGTGTTCTGTGATAAATTACACGCAAGTGAAAAGATGATTTTAAATAGTGGGGTTACATTTGCCACCCCCCAATCTGTAGGAACTGCTCCAGAGTCTATAGAATTTTAGATGATGACCAGCAATGCATCCAATATTTCCAACGCCGCTTCCTTTAATACTCTGGGATGTAGATTATCAGGCCCTGGGGATTTGTCAGCCTTTAACCCCATTCATTCCCCCAGCACCATTTTCTTACTAATACTGATTTCCTTCAATTCAATTCCACACTCTCACTAAACCATTGGTTCCCTAACATTTCTGCCAGGTTATCTGTGCCTCTTTTGTGAAGACAGAACCAAAGTATATGTTCAATTCTTCTGCCATTTCTTTGCTCCCCATTATAATTTCCCCGGAGAGATGGAGAGAGGCAGAGTCACTGAGAGATAGGGATGAGAGTAATGCAGAGAGTAACAGTGAGATATTCAGGTGGGTAAGCAGCTAATAGTGGGGTACAACAAGGATCACTCCAAAGCCACAGATATTGCCTCATGTTGCCGCTGTCGCCATTTACCTTAAATCAGCATCCTCTGCTTTCCAAGCTTTCCCCCAATGTGCCGATTATCTCAAAGTCGATCCTCTCAGTCCCGGGACATCACTGCAGGACTTCCTCAGGGTGAGTGTCCGAGGCCCCAA
The DNA here is from genome assembly GCF_964213995.1 of Mustelus asterias. Taxonomy (NCBI): domain Eukaryota; kingdom Metazoa; phylum Chordata; class Chondrichthyes; order Carcharhiniformes; family Triakidae; genus Mustelus; species Mustelus asterias. The sequence continues at coordinate 233,376 of NW_027590285.1, read as the reverse complement.
CCATCTTCAGCTGCTCCATCACTGACCTTCCCTCCATAGGTGAGATGTTCGCTGATGATCGCAGCATTCACAACTCCTCAGATTGTGAAATAGTCAATGCCGGAATACTGAGCAGGACAGGCAGCATCTGTGTAAAGAGAAGCAGATTCTGGGACTGGGGGGACTGAGAGACAGGAAGATAGTGAAACACACACAAACTCACTGACAACAAACACAGTGATGCACACACACACACACACACACACAGGTACACGCACAGTCTCACACGCAGACACACACAAATAGAGAACACTCCCAGTCTCACTCACAATATTCTAATCTCCCTGGCATTAAGGGGCAATTTATCACGGCCAATCAACCTAATGCGCGCATCTTTGGAGTGTGGGAGGAAACCGGAGCACCAGGAGGAAACCATGCAGACACGGGGAGAACGTGCAAACTCCACACAGACAGTGACCTGAGACCAGAATTGAACCCGGGTCCGTTGCACTGTGAGGCAGCAGAGCTAACCACTGTGACACCCATGTTGGCCTTCATTGCAAGAGGATTGGAGTAGAAGAGCAAGGATGTCTTACTGCAGCTGGACAGGGCCTCGGTGAGACCACACCTGGAGTCTTGTGTACAGTGTTCCTCTCCTTATCTGAGGAAGGATGTACTTGCCACAGAGGGAGAGCAGTGAATGTTCACCAGACTGATTTCTGGGATGGCAGCATTGATGTCTGAGGGGAGATTGGGTCGGCTGGGCCTGTATTCACTGGAATGTAGAAGAGTGAGCGGGGATCTAATTGAAAGGTATAAAATTCCGACAGTGCTGGACAGGCTGGATACAGGGATATTGTTTCCTCCGGCTGGGGGTGTCTGGAACAAGGGGTCACAGTCTCAGGATACGGGGGAGGCCATTTGGGACTGAGATGAGGGGAAACCTCTTCACTCAGAGGGTGGTGAACCTGTGGAATTCTCTCCCACAGAAAGCTGTGGAGACCAAGTCACTGAATATATTTAAGAAGGAAAGAGATAGATTTCTAGACTCTAAAGGTGTCCAGGTGTATGGGGAGAGCGCTGGTGTATGGCATTGAGACAGAGGATCGGCCATGATAGCGTTGAATGGTGGGTCAGGCTCGAAGGGCTGAATGGCCTCCTCCTATTTTCTATGTTGATGTGACCGCCCCAAGTCTCTTTGGGCCTCCACTCTTTCCAGCCTTTCCCCATTCATAAAGCAATCTGTTCTATCCTTTTTAAAGTGGGTGACCACACAATTGTCTACAATGAAATCCATCTTTCACTCTTTGAACCATTCAGTTAAGACATTTTACTTTAGGGCGGCACGGTGGCACAGTGGTTCGTACTGCTGCCTCACAGCGCCAGGGACCCGGGTTCAATTCCAGCCTCAGGTGACTGTGTGGAGTTTGCACATTCTCCCCGTGTCTGCGTGGGTTTCCTCCGGGTGCTCTGGTTACCTTCCACACTCGCAAGATATATAGATTAGATGGATTAACAATGGGGTTATGGGGATAGGGCTGGGGTGAGGGCCTGGGTAAGATACTCTGTCATCAAGTCTGTGCAGACTCAATGAGCTGAATGGCCTCTTATGCTGTGGAATACCTCTTTGCCATTTGAAGCTTCTGGCTATAAGACTTAAAATGCTGCCTATTTCTGTGAAATGTAGCAAACTTTCTGTCTCATCACCGGGTGACATGATGGCACAGTGGTTAGCACTGCTCCCACACAGCACCAAGGACCCACGTTCAATTCCAGCCTCGGGTGACTGTCTGTGTGGAGTTTGTACGTTCTCCCAGTGTCTGCGTGGGTTTCCTCCGGGTGCTCTGGTTTCCTCCCACACTCCAAAGATGTGCGGGTTAGGTTAATTGGCCGTGCTCAATTGCCCCTTAGTGTTAGGGGGATTCAGGCCCGGGTGGTCTTGTTGTCGGGGGCAGGCTTGATGGACCAAAGGACCTCCTTCTGCACTTTAGGGATTCTATGATGAACGGCATGGTGGCACAGTGGTTAGCACAGCGCCAAGAACCCAGGTTCAATTCCAGCCTCAGCTCGCTGTCAGTGTAGAGTTCTCCCAGTGTCTGCGTGGGTTTCCTCCGGGTGCTCCAGTTTCCTCCCACAGTCCAAACATGTGCGGGTAAGGTGGATTGGCCATGATAAATTGACCTTAGTGTCAGGGGATTAACAGGGTAAATATATGGGGTTACGGGAATCGGGCCTGGGTGGGATTGTGGTCGACGCAGACTCGATGGGCCGAATGGTCTGCCCTTTAGGGATTCTATGATTCTAGGATCTCAAATCATTGATAACTACGATGAAACTGAGACAGACACGGGGGCTTTGCAGCAGCAGACAGAATGGGAATCATTGCATCCTGCACCGAGTTTTATTACACAACCAATTTCAGAAAATTCACAACTCTAATTCACAACAGCAAAGTGTGGGATTGCAAACTTGGAATTATTAGCCCAGGACTAAAGTTTAACAGCTAAACACTGACATTCGGAAACAGGAGATGGCCTCACATCTTCAATTCTGTGATTGTCCCCCATCTCCTGCTCTGAATATTACAATATCTCTGCCCCCTTCATGCGTCTGCAGACTTTGAAAGTTACTCAGACATCGGTGAAACTAGTCTTTATCTCGGGGCATTTCCTGTGAAATATGCACCTTCTGCAACGAGACACAATCTAATTGACGCTTTCTGATACAATCTGAATCTCCTTTCAAACAACCTCCCAACCCCACTGTGCAGGAATGTCACCTTTTGTCACATTCCCCAGCACAATTGTTGACACTTTATCAGGCGGGTAAAGTAGATTCAACTGACAGATTCTGAGCACCAGGTTGAATCTTTAAGATGTAAAAATGAACTGAAATCCCAGGTCTCTCTGTTCCTGCATCCATTTTAACATTGACCCATTGATTTTAAATTGCTTCTCCTGTATAAAAATATCATCTATCAACCTCAGATTTAAACATGAATAAGCGACTGAGCATCAACTGCGAATTGTAGAAGGTAGTTCCAAACTAATATCACAGCTGGTGTGGCAAAGTGTTTCTGAATTCCACTCCTACAAGTCTAAAATCCTCAACATTGTTTGAAATCCAATGTCCCCAAGTCCTGGACTCCCCAACCAGCAGGAAAAGTTGTTCTTTATCAGTCCTCTCCATTCCCCTTATTATCTTGAAGTGTTTGATCCAATCATCCCGTAGCCTAAATTCCAGCATTACAGAGTAACACTTCAACTACACTTTTCAACAAACAATCCCAAACCAAATACAGAACAGGGTTCATAGAATCCTGCAGTGCAGGAGGCCATTCGGCCCATCGAGTCTGCACTGACCACAATCCCACCCAGGCCCCATCCCTATAATCCCATACATTTACCTCAGCTAATCCTCCTGACACTAAGGGACAATTTAGCTTGGCCAATCCACCTAACCTGTACACCTGATAGAAGTCTGCCAGATTATGAGGGGCATGAACAGAGTGGATAGTCAGAAGCTTTTTCCCAGGGTGGAAGAGTTATTACTCGGGGGCAGAGGTTTAAGGTGCGAGGGGCAAGGTTTAAAGGAGATGTGGGAGGAAAGTTGTGTTACACAGAGGGTGGTGGGTGCCTGGAACTCGTTGCCGGGGGAGGGAGTGGAAACGGATACGATAGTAACTTTTCAAGGGCGTCTTGACAAAGACATGAATAAGATGGGAATGGAGGGATATGGTCCCCGGAAGGGTAGGGGGTTTTAGTTCAGTCAGGCAGCATGGTCGGTGCAGGCTTGGAGAGCCGAAAGACCTGTTCCCGTGCTGTAATTTTCTTTGTTCTATCTTTGGAGTGTGGGATGAAACCGGAGCACCCGGAGGAAACCCACACAAACACGGGAAGGACGTTCAAACTCCAGTCAGAAAGTGACCCATGCTGGGAATCGAAGGCAGGTCCCTGGCACTGTGAGGAAGCAGTGCTAACCCCTGCATCACTGTGCCACCCCCATATTGAAAACTTGGGTTCAAATTCAAGACAGCCGCAAATTCACTTTGAGAAAAGTTCCCTCTGCTGTGTCAAAGGAATTTTTAATTGAGGATTTTTAGTTCTGGGAAAACTGAACTCACATTGAACAGCATCCCAGTGTGGGATTGAAGCTCTCGTTTCTTTCAGTCATGGGGAGAGAGATGCAGCGAGAGGGAGAGATACAGATACAGAGGCAGAGAGACACAGAAACAGGATGGGATAGTGCTGTACATGTTTCAGAGCTGACACTGAGACACACACGAGATGTACAATGGCAGACCAGAGTGAATCATTCTCTGTTACCTGCAGTGTCCTGGACATGGACAGAAGCTGACACTCAGACACACACAACAACAACTTGCATTTATATAGCACCTTGGACAGTATTATCCCAAGATGCTTCACACTCCCAGGACAGGTACAGCACAGGGTTAGATACAGAGTAAAGCTCCCTCTGCACTGTCCCCATCAAACACTCCCTGGACAGGTACAGAGTAAAGCTCCCTCTACACTGTCGCCATTAAATACTCCCAGGACAGATACAGCAAGGCTTTAGATGCAGAGTAAAGCTGCCTCGACACTCCCCTTCATCCACTCCCAGGACAGATACAGGGTTGAAGTTAACTGTCTGTCTGTTTCATTTCCCTCTCCTCTGCACCCGCTCTTGAACACAAATAATTGTCTGGTAGAAAGTGAGAAGGAGCCTCGACAGAGAGGTTGGGAAGGATTGAATGGGGAGAGGCAGAAACCCTCAACACATTTCAAAACTACACTGATTTCCACTTGAAGGAATAACTTCTCCACCCCAACACTATCCCGTCATTCTCGATAAGCCCATGCTGCCCGTGTTCTGTGATAAATTACACGCAAGTGAAAAGATTATTTTAAATAGTGGGGTTACATTTGCCACCCCCCAATCTGCAGGAACTGCTCCAGAGACTATAGAATTTTGGATGATGACCAGCAAAGCAGATACAGCACGGGGTTCGATCCAGAGTAAAGCTCCCTCTACACTGTCCCCATCAAACACTCCCAGGACAGGCAAGGAAAGCGGTTAGATACAGAGTACAGCTCCCTCTACACTGTCCCCATCAAACAGTCCCAGGACAGGTACAGCACGGGCTGAGATACAGAGTAAAGCTCCCTCTATACTGTCCCCATCAAACACTCCCAGGACAGGTACAGCACAGGGTTAGATACAGAATAAAGCTCCCTCTGCACAGTCCCCATCAAACACTCCCAGGACAGGTACAGCACAGGGTTAGATACAGAGTAAAGCTCCCTCTCCACTGTCCCCATCAAACACTCCCAGGACAGGTACAGCACGGGTTTAGATACAGAGTAAAGCTCCCTCTACACTGTCCCATCAAACACTCCCAGGACGCACTAGGTTAGATACAGAGTAAAGCTCCCTCTGCACAGTCCCCATCAAACACTCCCTGGACAGGTACAGCACAGGGTTAGATACAGAGTAAAGCTCCCTCTGCACTGTCCCCATCAAACACACCCAGGACAGGTACAGCACGGGGTTAGATACAGAGTAAAGCTCCCTCTGCACTGTCCCCTATCAAACACTCGCAGGACAGGTACAGCACAGAGTTAGATACAGAGTAAAGCTCCCTCTGCGCTGTCCCCATCAAACACTCCCAGGACAGGTGGAGCACGGGCTTAGATACAGAGTAAAGCTCCCTCTATACTGTCCCCATCAAACACTCCCAGAACAGGTACAGCACGGGCTTAGATACAGAGTAAAGCTCCCTCTATACTGTCCCCATCAAACACTCCCAGGACAGGTACAGCACAGGGTTAGATACAGAGTAAAGCTCCCTCTACACTGTCCCTATCAAACACTCCCTGGACAGTACAGCACGGGGTTTGATGCAGAGTCAAGTTCCCTCTACACTGTCCCCATCAAACACTCCCTGGACAGGGACAGCACGGGGTTAGATACAGAGTAAAGCTCCCTCTACACTGTCCCCAACAAACACTCCCAGGACAGATACAGCATGGGTTTAGATACAAAGTAAAGCTCCCTCGCTCCTGTCCCCATCAATCACTTCCAGGACAAGTACAGCATGGGCGAGGTACAGGGTAAATTTCCCTCTACACTGTCCCCATCAAACACATCCAGGACAGGTACATCACGGGGTTAGATACAGAGTAAAGCTCCCTCTACACTGTCCCCATCAAACACGCGCAGGGCTTGTACAGCATGGGGTAGATGCAGAGTAAAGCTCCCTCTCCACTGCCCCATCAAACACTCCCAGGACAGGTACAGCACAGGGGTAGATACAGAGTAAAGCTCCCTCTACACTGTTCCCATCAAACACTCCCAGGACAGGTACAACACTGGGTTAGATACAGAGTAAAGTTCCCTCTACACTGTCCCCATCACACACACCCAGGACAGCTACAGCACGGGGTTAGATACAGAGTAAACCTCCCTCTACACTGTCCCCATCAAACACTCCCAGGACAGGTACAGCACGGGGTTAGATACAAAGTATAGCTCCCTCTATCCTGTCCCCATCATTCACTCCCAGGACAAGGACAGCATGGGCTAGGTACAGGGTAACGTTCCCACTACACTGTCCCCCATCAAACACTCCCAGGACAGGTACAGCACAGGGTTAGATACAGAGTAAAGCTCCCTCTACACTGTCCACATCAAACACTCCCAGGACAGGTACAGCACGGGGTTAGATACAGAGTAAAGCTCCCTCTACACTGTCCCCATCAAACACTCCCTGGATAGGTACAGCACGGGGTTAGATACAGAGTAAAGCTCCCTCTACACTGTCCCAATCCACCACTCCCAGGACAGATACAGCACGTGTTTAGATACAGAGTAAAGCTCCCTCTCCACTGTGCCCCATCAAACACTCCCAGGAAAGATTGAGCACGGGTTTGATGCAGTGTAAAGTTCCCTCTACACTTTCCCCATCAAACACATCCAGGACAGGAACAGCAAGCGGTGAGGTACCCAGAAAAGCCCATTCTACACTGTCCCGATCAAATAGTCCCAGGGCAGATAGAGCTCGGGGTTTGATGCAGAGTAAAGCTCCCTCTACACTGTCCCCATCAAACACTCCCAGGACAGGTACAGCACGGTTTAGATACAAAGTAATGCTCCCTCTCTACTGTCCACATCAATCACTCCCAGGACAGGGACAGCATGGGCGAGATACAGGGTAAAGGTCCCTCTACACTGTCCCCATCAAACACATCCAGGACAGGTACAGCACGGGGTTAGATACAGAGTAAAGCTCTCTCTACACTGTCCCCATCAAACACTCCCTGGATAGGTACAGCACGGGGTTAGATACAGAGTAAAGCTCTCTCTACACTGTCCCCATCAAACACTCCCAGGACAGGTACAGCACGGGGTTAGATACAGAGTAAAGCTCCCTCTACACTGTCCCCATCAAACACTCCCTGGATAGGTACAGCACGGGGTTAGATACAGAGTAAAGCTCCCTCTACACTGTCCCAATCCACCACTCCCAGGACAGATACAGCACGTGTTTAGATACAGAGTAAAGCTCCCTCTCCACTGTCCCCATCAAACACATCCAGGACAGGAACAGCACGGGGTTAGATACAGAGTAAAGCTCCCTCTACACTGTCCCCATCAAACACATCCAGGACAGGAACAGCACGGGGTTAGATACAGAGTAAAGCTCCCTCTACACTGTCCCCATCAAACACATCCAGGACAGGAACAGCACGGGGCAAGACACCCAGTAAAGCTCCCTCCTCACTGTCCCCATCAAGCACTCCCAGGACACATAGAGCACGGGGTTAGATGCAGAATAAAGTTCCCTCGACACTGTCCCCATCAAACACTCCCAGGACAGGTACAGCACGGGGTCAGATGCAGAGTAAAACTCCCTCTACATTGTGCTCCATCATTGTGTGTGTGTGAGAGAGAATATGTGCGTGTTTGTGTGTGTGTGTGAGAGAGAGGGAATGTGTGACAGACAGTGTTTGAGAGAGACAGGGAGTGTGCGAGAGAGAGACAGGGAGTGTGTGAGTGTGTGTGTGTGTGTGTGTGTGTGAGAGAGTGTATATGTGAGAGAGTGTGAGAGACTGCATGAGAGAGTTTGTGAGCATGAAAGAATGTGTGAGAGAGAGTGTGTGTGTGAGAGAGAGAGTGTGTGTGTGAGAGAGAGTGTGTGCGCAAGAGAGAGAGAGAGAGCGTGTGTATGTGTGTGTGTGTGAGTGCGTAAGAGTGCGCGTGTGTATGAGAGAGAGTCTTGTGTGTGAGAGAAAGAGCGCGTGTATGTGTGGGTGAGAGTGTGTGTGTGTGAGAGTGAGTGTGAGAGAGTGCATGAAGGTTGGCTAAGGTTACTGGGGAGAATTTAAACTAGATAGGTTGGGGGGAGGGGAGCTAGAAGAGTTGACTAGGATCAAGGAACTAATTGATGGGGTGGAGGATGCAGGGGTAAGGGGAATTACAAAATTAATGGTAGAGGAGAGGGTGCAAGTGAATGAAGGCGGTAATTTAGATAAGGGAGTAGAGGGAGAGGGTGTTCGCGACTCATCAAAGCGGGTCCAGATAAAAGCTGGAATAAGGACACTTTGCCTGAATGCACGAAGCATTCGGAACAAGGTGAATGAGTTGATGGTGCAAATCAGCACAAGTGGGTACGATCTAGTGGCCATTACAGAAACGTGGCTGAAAGGTGACCAGGACTGGGAGATGAATATCCAGGGGTATCAGGCTTTTAGGAAGAATAGACAGGAAGGAAAAGGTGGTGGGGTCGCGCTATTAATAAGAGATAATATCAGGGTAGTACTGAGGGATGACATAGGCTCTGAGGAACAAAACGTGGAATCATTATGGGTAGAGATGAGGAATAGTAGAGGGAGAAAGACACTAGTAGGTGTGGTATATAGGCCCCCAAATAATAATGTTGAGGTAGGGAGGGCTATAAACAAGCAGATAAGGGATGCGTGTAAAAACGGAACGGCAATAATCATGGGGGACTTCAACATGCACATTGACTGGCAGACTCAAGTCGGTAAGGGTGGAATGGAGGAAGAGTTCTTAGAATGCTGTCGGGATAGTTTCCTTGAACAGCATGTTACGGAACCGACGAGGGAACGAGCTATTTTGGATCTGGTATTGTGTAACGAGGTAGGTAGAATTAAGGATCTTATTGTGAAGGACCCTCTTGGGTCGAGTGACCACAATATGGTCGAATTTCTGATTCAGATGGAAGAGGAGAAAGTTTGGTCCCAAACCAGTGTCCTCTGTTTGAACAGAGGGAAATATGATAGGATGAGGGATGAATTGGCTAAGGTAGACTGGGAGAGCAGGCTGGCAGGTAGGATAGCTGAGGAACAGTGGAGGATTTTTAAGGAGATCCTTTTCAGTTCTCAGCAAAAATATATTCCAGCAAAAAACAAGGATTGTAAGAAAAGGGAGAACCAGCCGTGGATAACGAAGGAAATAAAGGAGAGTATTAAAATAAAAACAGCTGCGTACAGAGTGGCCAAAAATAGTGGAGAAACAAGTGATTGGGAAAAATTTAAGAAACAACAAAGAGAGACTAAGAAAGCGATAAAGAAAGGAAGGATAGACTATGAAGCTAGGCTAGCAATTAATATAAAAAATGATAGTAAAAGTTTTTATAAATATATAAAAAGGAATAGAGTGGCTAGAGTGAATGTTGGACCCTTGGAGGACGAGAGGGGGGAGTTAATAGTGGGAAATGAGGATATGGCTGAGTCTTTAAATAAGTTTTTTGTGTCGGTCTTCACGGTGGAGGACACAAATAGTTTGCCAAATATTAACGATAGAGGGTTGGCAGCAGGAGAAATACTTAATACAATTAATGTTACCAGAGAGGCAGTGCTGGGTAGACTAATGGGACTGAAGGTGGATAGGTCCCCGGGTCCGGATGGAATGCATCCCAGGGTATTGAAAGAAATGTCAGAGGTAATAGTGGATGCGTTAGTGATTATTTATCAAAACTCGTTGCATTCTGGGGTAGTGCCGGTTGATTGGAAAACGGCTAATGTTACGCCGCTGTTTAAAAAAGGAAGGAGACAAAAGGCGGGTAACTATAGGCCGGTCAGCTTAACGTCTGTAGTAGGGAAAATGCTGGAATCCATTATTAAAGAGGAGATAGCAGGGCATCTGGATAGAAATGGTTCGATCAATCAGACGCAGCATGCATTCATGAGGGGAAAGTCGTGCTTGACGAACATGTTGGATTTTTATGAAGATGTGACGAGGGCGGTTGATGGAGGAGAACCGGTGGATGCGGTGTTTTTGGATTTCCAAAAGGCGTTTGATAAGGTGCCCCATAAAAGGCTGCTGAAGAAGATTAGGGCACACGGAGTTGGGGGTAGTGTGTTAAAGTGGATTGGGGACTGGCTATCCGACAGGAAGCAAAGAGTCGGAATAAATGGGTGTTTTTCCGGTTGGAGGAAGGTAACTAGTGGCGTGCCGCAGGGATCGGTACTCGGGCCGCAACTATTTACCATTTATATAGATGATCTGGAGGAGGGGACGGAGTGTAGGGTAACGAAGTTTGCAGACGACACAAAGATAAGTGGAAAAGTGAATCGTGTGGAGGACGGAGAAGATCTGCAGAGAGATTTGGACAGGCTGAGTGAGTGGGCGAGGATATGGCAAATGGAGTATAACGTTGAGAAATGCGAGGTTATACACTTTGGAGGAAATAATAACAAATGGGATTACTATCTCAATGGAAACAAATTAAAACATGCTACCGTGCAAAGGGACCTGGGGGTCCTTGTGCATGAGACGCAAAAGCCCAGTCTGCAGGTACAACAGGTGATCAAGAAGGCAAATGGGATGTTGGCCTATATTGCGAAGGGGATAGAATATAAAAGCAGGGATGTCTTGATGCACCTGTACAGGGCATTGGTGAGGCCGCAGCTGGAATACTGTGTGCAGTATTGGTCCCCTTATATGAGGAAGGATATATTGGCATTGGAGGGAGTGCAGAGAAGGTTCACCAGGTTGATACCTGAGATGAGGGGTTTGGATTATGAGGAGAGGCTGAGGAGATTGGGTTTGTACTCGTTGGAGTTTAGAAGGATGAGGGGGGATCTTATGGAGACTTATAAGATAATGCGGGGGCTGGATAGGGTGGAGGCGGAGAGATTCTTTCCACTTAGTAAGGAAGTTAAAACTAGAGGACACAGCCTCAAAATAAAGGGGGGTCGGTTTAAGACAGAGTTGAGGAGGAACTTCTTCTCCCAGAGGGAGGTGAATCTCTGGAATTCTCTGCCCACTGAGGTGGTGGAGGCTACCTCGCTGAATATGTTTAAAGCGCGGATGGATGGATTCCTGATCGGTAAGGGAATTAAGGGTTATGGGGATCAGGCGGGTAAGTGGTACTGATCCACGTCAGATCAGCCATAATCTTATTGAATGGCGGGGCAGGCTCGAGGGGCTAGATGGCCTACTCCTGCTCCTATTTCTTATGTTCTAACTTATGTTCTTATGTGTTAGAGAGTGTGTGAGCGTGAAAGAGTGTGTGTGAGAGTGTGTGTGTGTGAGTGTGTGTGAGAGAGAGAGTGTGTGTGTGTGTGTGAGATTATGTGTGTGTCTAAGAGTGTGTATGAGAGAGTGTGTGTGTGAGCTGATCTTTCTCTACACCCTATCGGTAACTGCAACACTATATTCTGCACCCTTTCCTCTCCTTCTCCCCTGTGTACTCTATGAACGGTATGTTTTGTCTGGATAGCGCACAAGAAACAATACTTTTCACTGCATCCCAACACAAATCAATCAAATCAAAGCAAATTAACACGGTGAAGTTTGGACCCTGTGGGGTGACAGTTGTCTGAATACAGATTCTATCTTATTGTAACATTCAGGTACCACGTGTACTGAGCTCACCAGCGTTCTGTCTGTATTGTGTGAATCCAGTCTTGAAATATCCACTCATGTTGCTAATTCTGCAAAGACAGAAACAGAAAGAGTGTTTGAATTCTCCGTGATTAGACCCCTTAATGATAAACAACATGGTGGATGAGAGGGATAGAGAGGGAGAGGAAGAGAGAGAGAGATGGAGTGATGCAGAGTAACAGAGAGATAGGGAGAGGGAGCAATGCAGAGAGTAACAGTTAGACAGTGAGGAATAGAGATTAATTCAGATGGATAGTGAGTGTCAGGGGAGTCGGAGACGCTGATATTTAAAAACAAAAGCAGACAGGATTTGGTTAAATCTCACGGGATCCAGGGTGAGTTTGCCAAATGGATACAAATTAGGCTTGATGACAGAAGACAGAGGGTGGTTGTAGAGGGTTGTTTTTTGTCAAACTGGAGGCCTGTGACCAGCGGGGTGCCTCAGGGATCGGTGCTGGGTCCACTGTTATTTGTCATTTATATTAATGATTTGGATGAGAATTCAGGAGGCATGGTTCGTAAGTTTGCAGTTGACACCAAGATTTGTGGCACAGTGGACAGTGAAGAAGGTTATCTAGGGTTGCAACGGGATCTTGATCAATTGGGCCAGTGGGCTGATGGATGGCAGATGGAGTTTAATTTAGATAAATGCGAGGTGATGCATTTTTGTGGATCGAACCAGCGCAGGACTTACTCAGTTAATGGTCGGGTGTTGGTGAGAGTTACAGAACAAAGGGATCTCGAGGTACAGATTGATAGCTCCTTGAAAGTGGAGTCACAGGTGGATAGAGTGGTGAAGCGTGCAGGTAAGCAAGCAGTTAGGAAGACCAATGGTATGTTGTTGTTTGCAAGAGGATGTGAGTCCAGGAGCAAGGATGTCTTACTGCAGCTGTACAGGGCCTCAGTGAGACCACACCTGCAGTATTGTGTACAGTTTTGCTCTCCTTATCTGAGAAAGCATTGAAGAAAATTGCTCACTGTGAACAAACCTAAAAAAGCTGACTGATGTTTCATTCCAGATTCTCAGAGGGAGAGAGAGAGAGATTCAGAGAAAACACAGACTGAGTGAGTGAGAAAAAGGGAGTGACAGAGATCAAGAGGGGGACCGAGAGATAGTGAGTGAAAAAAATATATTAGTCAGAGCGCATCGGAAAAGGAGGATTGGAATTTGTCAGCCTTGCTTTATGGAAAGCTTTAGTGTTTGGTCAGAATGTTAACACGGTGAAGTTTGGAGCCTCTGGGATGACAGTTGTCTGAATACAGATTCTATCTCATTGTAACATTAATGTACCACGTGTACTGAGCTCACCAACATAGAACATAGAACAGTACAGCACAGAACAGGCCCTTCGGCCCACGATGTTGTGCCGACCTTCATCTGATACCAAGATCAAGCTATCCCACTCCCGACCATCCTGGTGTGCTCCATGTGCCTATCCAATAACCGCTTAAATGTTCCTAAAGTGTCTGACTCCACTATCACTGCAGGCAGTCCATTCCACACCCCAACCACTCTCTGCGTGAAGAACCTACCTCTGATATCCTTCCTATATCTCCCACCATGAACCCTATAGTTATGCCCCCTTGTAATAGCTCCATCCACCCGAGGAATTAGTCTTTGAACGTTCACTCGATCTATCCCCTTCATCATTTTATAAACCTCTATTAAGTCTCCCCTCAATCTCCTCCGCTCCAGAGAGAACAGCCCCAGCTCCCTCAACCTTTCCTCATAAGACCGACACTCCAAACCAGGGAGCATCCTGGTAAATCTCCTCTGCACTCTTTCCAGCGCTTCCACATCCTTCTTATAGTGAGGTGACCAGAACTGCACGCAATATTCCAAATGCGGTCTCACCAAGGTCCTGTACAGTTGCAGCATAACCCCACGGCTCTTAAACTCCAACCCCCTGTTAATAAAAGCTAACACACTATATGCCTTTTTCACAGCTCTATCCACTTGAGTGGCAACCTTTAGAGATCTGTGGATATGGACCCCAAGATCTCTCTGTTCCTCCACAGTCTTCAGAACCCTACCTTTGACCCTGTAATCCACATTTAAATTTGTCCTACCAAAATGAATCACCTCACATTTATCAGGGTTAAACTCCATTTGCCATTTTTCAGCCCAGCTTTGCATCCTATCTATGTCTCTTTGCAGCCTACAACAGCCCTCCACCTCATCCACTACTCCACCAATCTTGGTGTCATCAGCAAATTTACTGATCCACCCTTCAGCCCCCTCCTCTAAGTCATTAATAAAAATCACAAAGAGCAGAGGACCAAGCACCGATCCCTGCGGCACTCCGCTAGCAACCTGCCTCCAGTCCGAAAATTTTCCATCCACCACCACCCTCTGTCTTCGATCAGACAGCCAGTTACCTATCCAATCGGCCAACTTTCCCTCTATCCCACACCTCCTTACTTTCATCATAAGCCGACCATGGGGGACCTTATCAAACGCCTTACTAAAATCCATGTATATGACATCAACCGCCCTACCTTCATCAACACACCTAGTTACCTCCTCAAAAAATTCTATCAAATTTGTGAGGCACGATTTGCCCTTCACAAATCCGTGCTGACTATCCCGGATTAATCCGCATCTTTCTAAATGGTCGTAAATCCCATCCCGAAGGACCTTTTCCATCAATTTACCAACCACCGAAGTCAGACTAACCGGTCTATAATTACCAGGGTCATTTCTATTCCCTTTCTTAAACAGAGGAACAACATTTGCCACTCTCCAGTCCTCTGGCACCATCCCCGTGGACAGCGAGGACCCAAAGATCAAAGCCAAAGGCTCTGCAATCTCATCCCTCGCCTCCCAAAGAATCCTAGGATACATTTCATCAGGCCCAGGGGACTTATCGACCTTCAGTTTATTCAAAACTGCCAATACATCCTCCCTCCGAACATCTATTTCCTCCAGCCTATTAGCCTGTAACACCTTCTCTTCCTCAAAAACATGGCCCCTCTCCTTGGTGAACATTGAAGAAAAGTATTCATTCATCACCTCGCCTATCTCTACTGATTCCATACACAAGTTTCCACCACTGTCCTTGACCGGCCCTAACCTCACCCTGGTCATTCTTTTATTCCTCACATAAGAGTAAAAAGCCTTGGGGTTTTCCTTGACCCGACCCGCCAAGGACTTCTCATGTCCCCTCCTAGCTCTCCTCAGCCCCTTTTTCAGCTCGTTCCTTGCTAACTTGTAACCCTCAATCGAGCCATCTGAACCTTGTTTCCTCATCCCTACATAAGCTTCCCTCTTCCTTTTCACAAGACATTCCACCTCTTTTGTGAACCACGGTTCCCTCACTCGGCCATTTCCTCCCTGCCTGACAGGGACATACCTATCAAGGACACCCAGTATTTGTTCCTTGAAAAAGTTCCACTTTTCATCAGTGCCTTTCCCTGACAGTTTCTGTTCCCATCTTATGCCCCCTAATTCTTGCCTAATCGCATCATAATTACCTCTCCCCCAATTGTAAGCCTTGCCCTGCCGTCCGGCCCTATCCCTCTCCATTGCAATAACAAAAGACACCGAATTGTGGTCACTATCTCCAAAGTTCTCTCCCACAACCAAATCTAACACTTGGCCCGGTTCATTTCCCAGTACCAAATCCAATGTGGCCTCACCCCTTGTCGGCCTATCCACATATTGTGTCAGGAAACCCTCCTGCACACACTGCACAAAAAGTGCCCCATCCAAACTATTTGACCTACAAAGGTTCCAATCAATATTTGGAAAGTTAAAGTCCCCCATGACAACTACCCTGTGACCCCCACACGTATCCATAATCTGCTTAGCAATTTCTTCCTCCACATCTCTATTACTATTTGGGGGCCTATAGTAAACTCCTAGCAACGTGACCGCTCCTTTCCTGTTTCTAACTGCAGCCCATATTACCTCAGTGTGCATATCCCCCTCAAAGTGCTTTTCCGCAGCCGTTAAACTATCCTTGATTAACAATGCTACTCCTCCACCTCTTTTACCAGCTTCCCTACACTTACTGAAACATCTATACCCCGGAACGTCCAACAACCATTCCTGTCCTTGTTCTACCCACGTCTCCGTAATGGCCACAACATCGTAGTCCCAAGTAGCAATCCACGCCCCAAGTTCATCCACCTTGTTCCGGATGCTCCTTGCATTGAAGTAGACACACTTCAACCCATCTTCCTGTCTACCGGTACCCACCCTTGACCTTGATACCTTCCCCAATATCTCACCACCCTCAACACTGACTTCCGGACTACAACTCCTTTTCCCACTCCCCTGACAAATTAGTTTAAATCCCCCTGAAGAGCCGTAGCAAATTTCCCTCCGAGGATATTGGTGCCCCTCTGGTTCAGGTGCACCCCGTCCTGTTTGTAGAGGTCCCACCTTCCCCAGAACGTGTTCCAATTATCCACGTATCTGAAACCCTCCCTCCTACACCATCCCTGCAACCACATGTTTAAGTGCACTCTCTCCCTGTTCCTCAACTCGCTATCACGTGGCACCGGTAGCGTACCAGAGATGACCACATGTTTTGTCTTTGCTCTCAGCTTCCAGCCCAGCTCCCGAAATTCCTGTTTTAAATCCCCGTCCCTTCTCTTACCTATGTCGTTGGTACCAATGTGTACCACGACTTGTGACTGTTTCCCCTCCCCCTTAAGAATCCGGAAAACACGGTCCGAGACGTCACGGACCCTGGCATCCGGTAGGCAACAAACCATCCTCGAGTCTCTTTTGCTGCCACAGAACCTCCTATCTATCCCTCTAACTAACGAGTCCCCAATAACTATTGCCCTCCCGCTCTCCTCCTTACCCTCCTGAGCCACAGGGACGGACTCAGTGCCGGAGATCCTCTCACTGCGGCTCACCACTGGTATGTCGTCCCCCTCAACCGTATCCAAAGCGGAATACTTATTGCTAAGGGGAACGACCGCAGGGGATCCCTGCACCGACTGCTTCCTCCCAGCCCCTCTCACCGTCACCCATCTATTTTCATTCCGCGGAGTAACTGTATCCCTGAAGCTTCTGTCTATGGCCATCTCTGCATCCCTAATGATCCTAAGTTCCTCCAACTCCAGCTCCAGTTCCCTTACACGGTTTTGGAGGAGCTGCAGATGGATGCACTTCTCACAGGTATAATCAGCAGGGACACTGACGTCGTCCCTCACCTCGAACATAGTGCAAGAGGAACATTGCACTGCCTTCACACCCATCCCCTCTAGATACCTTGCCAGCACCAGGTAGAAACAGCAAAAAATGAATTAACTCACCCCTGCTCGCCCTGCCCAAGCCCTGTGAGCCAAAGCCCTACAGCTTTCACTCTGCCTCCTGCTCACTCTGCTGCCCACTAACGACGCGGCCCGCTCAAAAGTGCGGCCTACTTTTAAACCCTCCAAAAACCTTCCCAGACTCCTGCTGGGCCCACTTCCTGATTTAAAAAAAAACCTCCGATTTTTTACACAAATTTAACTTAAAATAAATAAATAAATGTAGTGAACAAACCAACAGCCTTCTCCTCAGCCTGGTCCGGTGGAACATTTGCAAACCATCGTTTGAAGAAAGCTTGCTGTTCATATTGTATGAATCCATCCCTTTGGAAATGTAGTCAGTCTTATTCAGGAAAAGGACAAGCTAATTTCAGAGGGAGAGATACAGATACACAGGCAGGCTGAGACTGAAACAGGATGGGATTGTGCTGTACAGGTTTCAGAGCTGACACTGAGACACACACAAGATGTACAATCGCAGATTGTACCTGACACTTACAAAAAAACGTAGCAAATAGGAACAGGAGGAGACCATTCGGCCCATCGAGCCTGCACCGACAACAATCCCACCCTATCCCCGTAACACCACACATTTACCCTGCTGATCCCCCCCGAAACTAGGGTCAATTTGTCACGGCCAATCAACCAACCCGGGCATCTTTTGACTGTGGGAGGAAACCGGAGCACCCGGAGGAAACCATGATCAGCCATGGTCACAATGGATGGCGGAGCAGGATGGAAGGGCTGAATGGCCTCCACCTGTTCCTATTTTCTATGTTTCTTTGTAAGTTCCACGTGGCAAAGTGTTTCTTCATTTCACTCCTAAAAGTCTAAAATACCAAACATTGTCTAAAATCCAATGTCCCCCAAGTCCTGGACTCCCCAACCAGCAGAAAATGTTCCTCTTTATCAGCATCTGTGGGTCATCCTGACTCGAAACATTGGCTCTATTCTCTCTCCACAGATGCTGTTTAATGCGTTTCACTGCATTAAAACCTGCTGAGATTTTCTGTTTTTGTTTCAGCGCCTGTTCGGCGACACTGAGGGAGAATTTAACATGGCCAATGCACCCTAACCATCGTGTCTTTCAGACTGTGGGGGGAAACACTCCCAGGACAGGTACAGCACGGGGTTAGATACAGAGTAAATCTCCCTCTGCACTTTCCCACATCAAAACACCCCCAGGATTGATACAGCATGGAGTTAGACACAGAGTAAAGCTCCCTCGACACTGTCCCCAAAAAACACTCCCAGGACAGGTACAGCACGGGGTTAGATACAGAGTAAAGCTCCCTCGACACTGTCCCCAAAAAAATACTCCCAGGACATGTACAGCACGAAGTTAGATACAGAGTAAAGCTCCCTCTACACTGCCGCCATGAAACACTCCAAGGTCAGATACAGCACGGGGTTAGATACAGAATAAATTTCCCTCAACACGGGTCCCCTTCAAACACTCCCAGGACAGTTTGAGCACGGGGCGAGATACAGAGTAAAGCTCCCTCTACAATGTCCCCATCAAACACTCCCAGGACAGGTACAGCACGGGGTTAGATACAGAGTAAAGCTCCCTCTACACTGTCCCCATCAAACACACCCAGGACAGGTGCAGCACGGGGTTAGATACAGAGTAAAGCTCCCTCTACAATGTCCCCATCAAACACTCCCAGGACAGGTACAGCATGGGGTTAGATACAGAGTAAAGCTCCCTCTACACTGTCCCCATCAAACACACCCAGGACAGGTACAGCACGGGGTTAGATACAGAGTAAAGCTCCCTCCACACTGTCCCCATCAAACACACCCAGGACAGTTACAGCACGGGGTTAGATACAGAGTAAAGCTCCCTCTACACTGTCCCCATCAAACACTCCCAGGACAGGTACAGCACGGGGTTAGATACAGAGTAAAGCTCCCTCTGCACTTTCCCACATCAAAACACTCCCAGGATTGATACAGCATGGAGTTAGACACAGAGTAAAGCTCCCTCTACACTGTCGCCATTAAATACTCCCAGGACACATAGAGCAAGGCTTTAGATGCAGAGTAAAGCTGCGTCGACACTCCCCTTCATACACTCCCAGGACAGATACAGTGTTGAAGTTAACTGTCTGTCTGTTTCATTTCCATCTCCTCTGCACCCGCTCCCGAACACAAATAATTGTCTGGTAGAAAGTGAGAAGGAGCCGCGACAGAGAGGTTGCGAAGGATTGAATGGAGAGAGGCAGAAACCCTCAACACATTTCAAAACTACACTGATTTCCACTTGAAGGAATAACTTCTCCACCCCAACACTACCCCGTCATTCTCGATAAGCCCATGCTGCCCGTGTTCTGTGATAAATTACACGCAAGTGAAAAGATTATTTTAAATAGTGGGGTTACATTTGCCACCCCCCAATCTGTAGGAACTGCTCCAGAGTCTATAGAATTTTGGAAGATGATCAGCAAAGCATCCAATATTTCCAGCGCCGCTTCCTTTAATACTCTGGGATGTAGATTATCAGGCCCTGGGGATTTGTCAGCCTTTAACCCCATTCATTCCCCCAGCACCATTTTCTTACTAATACTGATTTCCTTCAATTCAATTCCACACTCTCACTAAACCATTGGTTCCCTAACATTTCTGCCAGGTTATCTGTGCCTCTTTTGTGAAGACAGAACCAAAGTATATGTTCAATTCTTCTGCCAGTTCTTTGCTCCCCATGATAATTTCCCCGGAGAGATGGAGAGAGGCAGAGTCACTGAGAGATAGGGGTGAGATCGTAATGCAGAGAGTAACAGTGAGATATTCAGGAGGCCAAGCAGCTAATAGTGGGGTACAACAAGGATCACTCCAAAGCCACAGATATTGCCTCATGTTGCCGCTGTCGCCATTTACCTGAAATCAGCAACCTCTGCTTTCCAAGCGTTCCCCCAATGTGCCGATTATCTCAAAGCTGATCCTCTCAGTCCCGGGACAGCACTGCAGGAGTTCCTCAGGGTGAGTGTCCGAGGCCCCAACCATCTTCAGCTGCTCCATCACTGACCTTCCCTCCATAGGTGAGATGTTCGCTGATGATCGCAGCATTCACAACTCCTCAGATTGTGAAATAGTCAATGCCGGAATACTGAGCAGGACAGGCAGCATCTGTGTAAAGAGAAGCAGATTCTGGGACTGGGGGACTGAGAGACAGGAAGATAGTGAAACACACACAAACTCACTGACAACAAACGCAGTGATGCACAGACACACACACACACAGATACACGCACAGTCTCACACACACACACAGATAGAGAACAGTCCCACAGTCTCACTCACAATATCCTAATCTCCCTGGCATTAAGGGGCAATTTATCACGGCCAATCAACCTAACGCGCGCATCTTTGGAGTGTGGGAGGAAACCGGAGCACCAGGAGGAAACCCATGCAGACACGGTTAGAACGTGCAAACTCCACACAGACAGTGACCTGAGACCAGAATTGAACCCGGGTCCGTTGCGCTGTGAGGCAGCAGAGCTAACCACTGTGACACCCATGTTGGCCTTCATTGCAAGAGGATTGGCGTAGAAGAGCAAGGATGTCTTACTGCAGCTGGACAGAGCCTCGGTGAGACCACACCTGGAGTCTTGTGTACAGTGTTCCTCTCCTTATCTGAGGAAGGATGTACCTGCCACAGAGGGAGAGCAGTGAATGTTCACCAGACTGATTCCTGGGATGGCAGCATTGATGTCTGAGGGGAGATTGGGTCGGCTGGGCCTGTATTCACTGGAATGTAGAAGAGTGAGCGGGGATCTAATTGAAAGGTATAAAATTCTGACAGTGCTGGACAGGCTGGATACAGGGATATTGTTTCCTCCGGCTGGGGGTGTCTGGAACAAGGGGTCACAGTCTCAGGATACGGGGGAGGCCATTTGGGACTGAGATGAGGGGAAACCTCTTCACTCAGAGGGTGGTGAACCTGTGGAATTCTCTCCCACAGAAAGCTGTGGAGACCAAGTCACTGAATATATTTAAGAAGGAAAGAGATAGATTTCTAGACTCTAAAGGTGTCGAGGTGTATGGGGAGAGTGCTGGTGTGTGGTATTGAGACAGAGGTTCGGCCATGATAGCGTTGAATGGTGGGTCAGGCTCGAAGGGCTGAATGGGCCTCCTCCTCCTCCTATTTTCTATGTTGATGTGACCGCCCCAAGTCTCTTTGGGCCTCCACTCTTTCCAGCCTTTCCCCATTCATAAAGCAATCTGTTCTATCCTTTTTAAAGTGGGTGACCACACAATTGTCTCCAATGAAATCCATCTTTCACTCTTTGAACCATTCAGTTAAGACATTTTACTTTAGGGCAGCATGGTGGCACAGTGGTTCGTACTGCTGCCTCACAGCGCCAGGGACCCGGGTTCAATGCCAGCCTCGGGTGATTGTGTGGAGTTTGCACATTCTCCCCGTGTCTGCGTGGGTTTCCTCCGGGTGCTCTGGTTACCTTCCACACTCGCAAGATATATGGATTAGATGGATTAACAATGGGGTTATGGGGATAGGGCTGGGGTGAGGGCCTGGGTAAGATACTCTGTCATCAAGTCTGTGCAGACTCAATGAGCTGAATGGCCTCTTAAGCAGTGGAATACCTCTTTGCCATTTGAAGCTTCTGGCTGTAAGACTTAAAATGCTGCCTATTTCTGTGAAATGTAGCAAACTTTCAGTCTCATCACCGGGCGACGTGATGGCACAGTGGTTAGCACTGCTCCCCCACAGCATCAAGGATCCACGTTCAATTCCAGCCTCGGGTGACTGTCTGTGTGGAGTTTGTACGTTCTCCCAGTGTCTGCGTGGGTTTCCTCCGGGTGCTCTGGTTTCCTCCCACACTCCAAAGATGTGCGGGTGAGGTTAATTGGCCGTGCTCAATTGCCCCTTAGTGTTAGGGGGATTCAGGCCCGGGTGGTCTTGTTGTCGGGGGCAGGCTTGATGGACCAAAGGACCTCCTTCTGCACTTTAGGGATTCTATGATGAACGGCATGGTGGCACAGTGGTTAGCACAGCGCCAAGAACCCAGGTTCAATTCCAGCCTCAGCTCGCTGTCAGTGTAGAGTTCTCCCAGTGTCTGCGTGGGTTTCCTCCGGGTGCTCCAGTTTCCTCCCACAGTCCAAACATGTGCGGGTTAGGTGGATTGGCCATGATAAATTGACCTTAGTGTCAGGGGATTAACAGGGTAAATATATGGGGTTACGGGAATCGGGCCTGGGTGGGATTGTGGTCGATGCAGACTTGATGGGCCGAATGGTCTGCCCTTTAGGGATTCTATGATTCTAGGATCTCAAATCATTGATAAATACGATGAAACTGAGACAGACACGGGGGCTTTGCAGCAGCAGGCAGAATGGGAATCATTGCATCCTCCAGGGTGTTTCATTACACAACCAATTTCAGAAAATTCACAACTCTAATTCACAACAGCAAAGTGTGGGATTGCAAACTTGGAATTATTAGCACAGGACTAAAGTTTAAAAGCTAAACACTGACATTCGGAAACAAGAGATGGCCTCACATCTTCAATTCTGTGATTGTCCCCCATCTCCTGCTCTGAATATTACAATATCTCTGCCCCCTTCCTGCGTCTGCAGACTTTGAAAGTTACTCAGACATCGGTGAAACTAGTCTTTATCTCGGGGCGTTTCCTGTGAAATATGCACCTTCTGCAACGAGACACAATCTAATTGACGCTTTCTGATACAATCTGAATCTCCTTTCAAACAACCTCCCAACCCCACTGTGCAGGAATGTCACCTTTTGTCACATTCCCAAACACAATTGTTGACACTTTATCAGGCGGGTAAAGTAGATTCAACTGACAGATTCTGAGCCCCAGGTTGAATCTTTAAGATGTAAAAATGAACTGAAATCCCAGGTCTCTCTGTTCCTGCATCCATTTTAACATTGACCCATTGATTTTAAATTGCTTCTCCTGTATAAAAATATAATCTATCGACCTCAGAGTTAAACATTAATAAGCGACTGAGCATCAACTGCGAATTATAGAAGGTAGTTCCAAACTAATATCACAGCTGGTGTAGCAAAGTGTTTCTGAATTCCACTCCTACAAGTCTAAAATCCTCAACATTGTTTGAAAACCAATGTCCCCAAGTCCTGGACTCCCCAACCAGCAGGAAAAGTTGTTCTTTATCAGTCCTCTCCATTCCCCTTATTATCTTGAAGTGTTTGATCCAATCATCCCGTAGCCTAAATTCCAGCATTACAGAGTAACACTTCAACTACACTTTTCAACAAACAATCCCAAACCAAATACAGAACAGGGTTCATAGAATCCTGTAGTGCAGGAGGCCATTCGGCCCATCGAGTCAGCACTGACCACAATCCCACCCAGGCCCCATCCCTATAATCCCACACATTTACCTCAGCCACTCCTCCTGACACTAAGGGACAATTTAGCTTGGCCAATCCACTTAACCTGTCCACCTGATAGAAGTCTGCCAGATTATGAGGGGCATGGACAGAGTGGATAGTCAGAAGCTTTTTCCCAGGGTGGAGGAGTTATTACTCGGGGGCATAGGTTTAAGGTGCGAGGGGCAAGGTTTAAAGGAGATGTGGGAGGAAAGTTTTTTTACACAGAGGGTGGTGGGTGCCTGGAACTCGTTGCCAGGGGAGGGAGTGGAAACGGATACGATAGTGACTTTTCAAGGGCGTCTTGACAAAGACATGAATAAGATGGGAATGGAGGGATATGGTCCCCGGAAGGGTAGGGGGTTTTAGTTCAGTCAGGCAGCATGGTCGGTGCAGGCTTGGAGAGCCGAAAGACCTGTTCCCGTGCTGTAATTTTCTTTGTTCTATCTTTGGAGTGTGGGATGAAACCGTAGCACCCGGAGGAAACCCACACAAACATGGGAAGGACGTTCAAACTCCAGTCAGAAAGTGACCCATGCTGGGAATCGAAGGCGGGTCCCTGGCACTGTGAGGAAGCAGTGCTAACCCCTGCATCACTGTGCCACCCCCATATTGAAAACTTGGGTTCAAATTCAAGACAGCCGCAAATTCACTTTGAGAAAAGTTCCCTCTGCTGTTGAAAGGAATTTTTAATTGAGGATTTTTATTTCTGGGAAAACTGAACTCACATTGAACAGCATCCCAGTGTGGGATTTAAACTCTCGTTTGTTTCAGTCATGGGGAGAGAGATGGAGCGAGAGGGAGAGATACAGATACAGAGGCAGAGAGACACAGAAACAGGATGGGATAGTGCTGTACATGTTTCAGAGCTGACACTGAGACACACACGAGATGTACAATCGCAGATCAGAGTGAATCATTCTCTGTTACCTGCAGTGTCCTGGACATGGACAGAAGCTGACACTCAGACACACACAACAACAACTTGCATTTATATAGCACCTTGAACAGTATCATCCCAAGATGCTTCACAGGAGCCTTAATGTGAGAAATTTGACCCCGAGTCACAGGAGAGTTTAGGGTCACATGTCCCAAAGGTTTGGCCAGATGGTTTTTACGAACTATTTTAATTGGAGGAAAAGGAGGTGTTAAAATGGAGAAAACCAATCTGCTTCACTCATGTCCTTTATGGAAGGAAATCTGCCGTCCTTACCTGGTCGGGCCTACATGTGACTCCAGCCTCACAGCAATGTGGTTGACTCTTAGATGCTGTTTGAAATGGCCTAGCAAGCCACTCAGTTCATGAGCAATTAGGGACGAGGAGTAAACGCTGGCAGAACCAGCCAGGCCCACATCCCATGGATGCATTTGAGTAAAACGTTCAGGGAAGGAATTCCAGAGTTGGAGCCCACGCAGATGAAGACACAGCTCCCAATGGGGAAACGATTCAAATTGTGGATGGTCACGGAGCCAGAATGAAAGGAAAACAGATATGGGAGGATGGTGGGACTGGAGGAGGTGGATAAACAGCAAGAAACATTTCTCTCTCTCTGTGCTATCAGTTTCCATTATTCTCCTGACAACTTGGATCAAATGGTCCCTGACACTCCAAAATTCCTGGGAATACAGCCCTCGTTTGTGTCTCCATAGCTGCGTATCTGTCACATTTAAAATACTAACGTTACTTTAGTGAAGAGACAACTCTGTCAGAAATATCTCAGTGCTGCGTTCACACGAAATGGCCACTGGGAAGAAACGCCAAATGGCTGCCTGATATTTGTGGATATTTTTCACGGAATCCCAGAAAGGGAGAGATGGACAGAAGACACAGAGACAGAGAGTGAGAAAAAGAGAGAGACACAGATTGATGGAGGTATAAAAGCTTTCCCTTTACCTGCACATGATTTAACTTGTTCCCAGTTGGTTTATGGTTTCTCTCCTCAACTTATTATCCAAAGTGCAACACTTCACATTTCTCAGTGTTGAAGTTAACTGTCTGTCCCTTTCATTTCAATCTCCTCTGCACCCGCTCCCGAACACAAATAATTGTCTGGTAGAAAGTGAGAAGGAGCCTCGACAGAGAGGTTGGGAAGGATTGAATGGAGAGAGGCAGAAACCCTCAACACATTTCAAAACTACACTGATTTCCACTTGAAGGAATAACTTCTCCACCCCAACACTATCCCGTCATTCTCGATAAGCCCATGCTGCCCGTGTTCTGGGATAAATTACACGCAAGTGAAAAGATGATTTTAAATAGTGGGGTTACATTTGCCACCCCCCAATCTGTAGGAACTGCTCCAGAGTCTACAGAATTTTGGAAGATGACCAGCAATGCATCCAATATTTCCAGCGCCGCTTCCTTTAATACTCTGGGATGGAGATTATCAGGCCCTGGGGATTTGTCAGCCTTTAACCCCATTCATTCCCCCAGCACCATTTTCTTACTAATACTGATTTCCTTCAATTCAATTCCACACTCTCACTAAAGGATTGGTTCCCTAACATTTCTGCCAGGTTATCTGTGCCTCTTTTGTGAAGACAGAACCAAAGTATATGTTCAATTCTGCTGCCATTTTTTTGCTCCCCATTATAATTTCCCCGGAGAGATGGAGAGAGGCAGAGTCACTGAGAGATAGGGATGAGATAGTAATGCAGAGAGTAACAGTGAGATATTCAGGAGGCCAAGCAGCTAATAGTGGGGTACAACAAGGATCACTCCAAAGCCACAGATATTGCCTCATGTTGCCGCTGTCGCCATTTACCTTAAATCAGCATCCTCTGCTTTCCAAGCGTTCCCCCAATGTGCCGATTATCTCAAAGCCGATCCTCTCAGTCCCGGGACATCACTGCAGGAGTTCCTCAGGGTGAGTGTCCGAGGCCCCAACCATCTTCAGCTGCTCCATCACTGACCTTCCCTCCATAGGTGAGATGTTCGCTGATGATCACAGCATTCACAACTCCTCAGATTGTGAAATAGTCAATGCCGGAATACTGAGCAGGACAGGCAGCATCTGTGTAAAGAGAAGCAGATTCTGGGACTGGGGGACTGAGAGACAGGAAGATAGTGAAACACACACAAACGCACTGATGCACACACATAGATACACGCACAGCCTCACACACACACACAGATAGAGAACAGTCCCACAGTCTCACTCACAATATCCGAATCTCCCTGGCATTAAGGGGCAATTTATCACGGCCAATCAACCTAACGCGCGCATCTTTGGAGTGTGGGAGGAAACCGGAGCACCCGGAGGAAACCCACGCAGACACGGGGAGAACGTGCAAACTCCACACAGACAGTGACCTGAGACCAGAATTGAACCCGGGTCCGTTGCGCTGTGAGGCAGCAGAGCTAACCACTGTGACACCCATGTTGGCCTTCATTGCAAGAGGATTGGAGTAGAAGAGCAAGGATGTCTTACTGCAGCTGGACAGAGCCTCGGTGAGACCACACCTGGAGTCTTGTGTACAGTGTATGTGTGTGAGAGAGTGCGTAAGAGATAGGTACAGCACGGGGTTAGATACAGAAACAGCTCCCTCTATCCGGTCCCGAATCAAACAGTCCCAGGACAGGGACAGCACGGGGTTAGATACAGAGTAAAGCTCCCTCTACACTGTCCACATCAAGCACGACCAGGACAGGTACAGCACGGGCTGAGATACAGAGTAAAACTCCCTCTGCACCGACCCCATCAAACACTCCCAGGACAAGTACAGCACGGGGTTAGGTACAGAGTAAAGCTCCCTCGACACTGTCCCCATCAAACATACCCTGGACAGGTACAGCACGGGGTTAGATACAGAGTAAAGCTCCCTCTACACTGTCCCCATCAAACACTCCCAGGACAGGTACAGCACGGGATTAGATACAGAGTAAAGCTCCCTCTACACTGTCACTATCAAACACTCCCAGGACAGGTGCAGCACGGGGTTAGATACAGAGTAAAGCTCCCTCTACACTGTCCACATCAAACACTCCCAGGACAGATGCAGCACGGGGTTAGATATAGGGTAAAGCTCCCTCTACACTGTCCCCATCAAACACTCCCAGGACAGGTACAGCACGGGGTTAGATACAGAGTAAAGCTCCCTCTACACTGTCCCCATCAAACACTCTCAGGACAGGTACAGCACGGGGTTAGATACAGAGTAAAGCTCCCTCTGCACTGTCCCCATCAAACACTCCCAGGACAGGTACAGCACAGGGTTAGATGCAGAGTAAACCTCCCTCTGCACTGTCCCCATCAAACACTCCCAGGACAGGTACAGCACGGGGTTAGATACAGAGTAAAGCTCCCCCTACACTGTCCCCATCAAACACTCCCAGGACTGGTACAGCACGGGGTTAGATACAGAGTAAAGCTAACTCTGCACTGTCCCCATCAAACACTCCCAGGACAGGTACAGCACGGGGTTAGATACAGAGCAAAGCTCCCTCTACACTGTCCCCCATCAAACACTCCCAGGACAGGTACAGCACGGGGTTAGATACAGAGTAAAGCTCCCTCTACACTGTCCCCATCAAACACTCCCAGGACAGGTACAGCACGGGGTTAGATACAGAGTAAAGCTCCCTCTACACTGTCCCCATCAAACACTCCCAGGACAGGTCCAGCATGGGGTTAGATACAGAGTAAAGCTCCCTCTACACTGTCCCCATCAAACACTCCCAGGACAGGTACAGCACGGGGTTAGATACAGAGTAAAGCTCCCTCTACACTGTCCCCATCAAACACTCCCTCCACAGGTACAGCACGGGGTTAGATACAAAGTAATGTTCCATCTACACTGTCCCCATCAATCACTCCCAGGACAAGGACAGCATGGGCGAGGTACAGGGTAAAGTTCCCTCGACACTGTCCGCACCACACACTCCCAGGACAGGTACAGCACGGGGTTAGATGCAAAGTAAAGTTCCCTCTCCACTGTCCCCATCAAACACTCCCAGGACAGGTACAGCACAGGGTTCAATACAGAGTAAAGTTCCCTCTACACTGTCCCCATCAAATACTCTCAGGACAGGTACAGCACAGGGTGAGATACAGAGTAATGCTCCCTCTGCACTGTCCGCATCACACACTCCCAGGACAGGTACAGTACGGGGTTAGATACAGAGTAAAGTTCCCTCTACACTGTCCCCATCAAACAATCTCAGGACAGGTACAGCACAGGGTGAGATACAGAGTAAAGCTCCCTCTACACTGTCCCCATCAAACACTCCCAGGACAGGTACAGCACAGGGTTAGATACAGAGTAAAGCTCCCTCTGCACTGTCCCCATCAAACACTCCCAGGACAGGTGCAGCACGGGGTTAGATACAGAGTAAAGCTCCCTCTGCACTGTCCCCATCAAACACTCCCAGGACAGGTGCAGCACGGGGTTAGATACAGAGTAAAGCTCCCTCTGCACTGTCCCCATCAAACACTCCCTCCACAGGTACAGCACGGGGTTAGATACAAAGTAAAGTTCCATCTACACTGTCCCCATCAAACACTCCCAGGACACGGACAGCATGGGCGAGGTACAGGGTAAAGTTCCCTCTACACTCTCCGCATCACACACTCCCAGGACAGGTACAGCACGGGGTTAGATGCAAAGTAAAGTTCCCTCTCCACTGTCCCCATCAAACACTCCCAGGACAGGTACAGCACGGGGTTAGATACAGAGTAAAGCTCCCTCTACACTGTCCCCATCAAACACTCCCAGGACAGGTACAGCACGGGGTTAGATACAGAGTAAAGCTCCCTCTACACTGTCCACATCAAACACTCCCTGGACAGGTACAGCACAGGGTGAGATACAGAGTAATGCTCCCTCTGCACTGTCCGCATCAAACACTCCCAGGACAGGTACAGCACAGGGTGAGATACAGAATAAAGCTCCCTCTGCACTGTCCGCATCACACACTCCCTGGACAGGTACAGTACGGGGTTAGATGCAAAATAAAGTTCCCTCTACACTGTCCCCATCAAACACTCCCAGGACAGGTACAGCACAGGGTGAGATACAGAGTAAACCTCCCTCTGCACTGTCCCCATCAAATACTCCCAGTACAGGTACAGCACGCGGTTAGATACAGAGCAAAGCTCCCTCTACACTGTCCCCATCAAACACTCCCAGGACAGGTACAGCATGGGGTTAGATACAGAGCAAAGCTCCCTCTACACTGTCCCCATCAAACACTCGCAGGACAGGTACAGCACGGGGTTAGATACAGAGTAAAGCTCCCTCGACACTTTCCCAATCAACACTCCCAGGACAGGTACAGCACGGGGTTAGATACAGAGTAAAGTTCCATCTACACTGTCCCCATCAAACACTCCCAGGACAAGGACAGCATGGGCTAGGTACAGGGTAAAGTTCCCTCTACACTGTCCGCATCACACACTCCCCGGACAGGTACAGCACGGGGTTAGATGCAAAGTAAAGTTCCCTCTACACTGTCCCCATCAAACACTCCCAGGACAGGTACAGCACAGGGTTCGATACAGAGTAAAGCTCCCTCTACACTGTCCCCATCAAACACTCCCAGGACAGGTACAGCACGGGGTTAGATACAGAGTAAAGTTCCCTCTGCACTGTCCCCTTCAAACACTCCCAGGACAGGTACAGCACAGGGTTAGATACAGAGTAAAGCTCCCTCTGCACTGTCCCCATCAAACACTCCCAAGACAGGTACAGCACGGGGTTAGATACAGAGTAAAGCTCCCTCTACACTGTCCCCATCAAACACTCCCAGGACAGGTACAGCACAGGGTTTGATACAGAGTAAAGCTCCCTCTGCACTGTCCCCATCAAACACTCCCAAGACAGGTACAGCACGGGGTTAGATACAGAGTTAAGCTCCCTCTACACTGTCCCCATCAAACACTCCCAGGACAGGTACAGCACGGGGTCAGATACAGAGTAAAGCTCCCGCTACACTGTCCCCATCAAACACTCCCTCCACAGGTACAGCACGGGGTTAGATACAGAGTAAAGTTCCATCTACACTGTCCCCATCAATCACTCCCAGGACACGGACAGCATGGGCGAGGTAGAGGGTAAAGTTCCCTCTACACTGTCCGCATCACACACTCCCAGGACAGGTACTGCACGGGTTTAGATGCAAAGTAAAGTTCCCTCTACACTGTCCCCATCAAACACTCCCAGGACAGGTACAGCACAGGGTTCGATACAGAGTAAAGCTCCCTCTACACTGTCCCCATCAAACACTCCCAGGACAGGTACAGCACGGGGTTAGATACAGAGTAAAGCTCCCTCGACACTGTCCCCATCAAACACACACAGGACAGATAGAGCATGGGGTTAGATACAGAGTAAAGCTCCCTCTACACTGTCCCCATCAAACACTCCCTCCACAGGTACAGCACGGGGTTAGATACAAAGTAATGTTCCATCTACACTGTCCCCATCAATCACTCCCAGGACAAGGACAGCATGGGCTATGTACAGGGTAAAGTTCCCTCTACACTGTCCGCATCACACACTCCCAGGACAGGTACAGCACGGGGTTAGATGCAAAGTAAAGCTCCCTCTACACTGTCCCCATCAAACACTCTCAGGACAGGTACAGCACAGGGTGAGATACAGAGTAATGCTCCCTCTGCACTGTCCGCATCAAACACTCCCAGGACAGGTACAGTACGGGGTTCCTGCAAAGTAAAGTTCCCTCAACACTGTCCGCATCAAACACTCCCAGGACAGGTACAGCACGGGGCTAGATACAGAGTAAAGCTCCCTCGACACTGTCCCCCATCAAACACTCCCAGGACAGGTACATCACGGGGTTAGATACAGAGTAAAGCTCCCTCTACACTGTCCCCATCAAACACTCCCAGGACAGGTACAGCACGGGGTTAGATGCAAAGTAAAGCTCCCTCTACACTGTCCCCATCAAACACTCCCAGGACAGGTACATCACGGGGTTAGATACAGAGTAAAGCTCCCTCTACACTGTCCCCCATCAAACACTCCCAGGACAGGTACAGCACAGGGTGAGATACAGATTAAAGCTCCCTCTGCACTGTCCGCATCACACTCTCCCTGGACAGGTACAGTACGGGGTTAGATGCAGAGTAAAGCTCCCTCTACACTGTTCCCATCAAACACTCCCAGGACAGGTACCGCACACGGTTAGATACAGAGTAAAGCTCCCTCTACACTGCCCCCATCAAACACTCCCAGGACAGGTACAGCACGGGGTTAGATACAGAGTAAAGCTCCCTCGACACTGTCCCCATCAAACACACACAGGACAGATAGAGCATGGGGTTAGATACAGAGTAAAGTTCCCTCTACACTGTCCCCATCAATCACTCCCAGGACAAGGACAGCATGGGCTAGGTACAGGGTAAAGCTCCCTCTACACTGTCCGCATCACACACTCCCAGGACAGGTACAGCACGGGGTTAGATACAGAGTAAAGCTCCCTCTGCACTGTCCCCATCAAACACTCCCAAGACAGGTACAGCACGGGGTTAGATACAGAGTAAAGCTCCCTCTACACTGTCCCCATCAAACACTCCCAGGACAGGTACAGCACAGGGTTTGATACAGAGTAAAGCTCCCTCTGCACTGTCCCCATCAAACACTCCCAAGACAGGTACAGCACGGGGTTAGATACAGAGTTAAGCTCCCTCTACACTGTCCCCATCAAACACTCCCAGGACAGGTACAGCACGGGGTCAGATACAGAGTAAAGCTCCCGCTACACTGTCCCCATCAAACACTCCCTCCACAGGTACAGCACGGGGTTAGATACAGAGTAAAGTTCCATCTACACTGTCCCCATCAATCACTCCCAGGACACGGACAGCATGGGCGAGGTAGAGGGTAAAGTTCCCTCTACACTGTCCGCATCACACACTCCCAGGACAGGTACTGCACGGGTTTAGATGCAAAGTAAAGTTCCCTCTACACTGTCCCCATCAAACACTCCCAGGACAGGTACAGCACAGGGTTCGATACAGAGTAAAGCTCCCTCTACACTGTCCCCATCAAACACTCCCAGGACAGGTACAGCACGGGGTTAGATACAGAGTAAAGCTCCCTCGACACTGTCCCCATCAAACACACACAGGACAGATAGAGCATGGGGTTAGATACAGAGTAAAGCTCCCTCTACACTGTCCCCATCAAACACTCCCTCCACAGGTACAGCACGGGGTTAGATACAAAGTAATGTTCCATCTACACTGTCCCCATCAATCACTCCCAGGACAAGGACAGCATGGGCTATGTACAGGGTAAAGTTCCCTCTACACTGTCCGCATCACACACTCCCAGGACAGGTACAGCACGGGGTTAGATGCAAAGTAAAGCTCCCTCTACACTGTCCCCATCAAACACTCTCAGGACAGGTACAGCACAGGGTGAGATACAGAGTAATGCTCCCTCTGCACTGTCCGCATCAAACACTCCCAGGACAGGTACAGTACGGGGTTCCTGCAAAGTAAAGTTCCCTCAACACTGTCCGCATCAAACACTCCCAGGACAGGTACAGCACGGGGCTAGATACAGAGTAAAGCTCCCTCGACACTGTCCCCCATCAAACACTCCCAGGACAGGTACATCACGGGGTTAGATACAGAGTAAAGCTCCCTCTACACTGTCCCCATCAAACACTCCCAGGACAGGTACAGCACGGGGTTAGATGCAAAGTAAAGCTCCCTCTACACTGTCCCCATCAAACACTCCCAGGACAGGTACATCACGGGGTTAGATACAGAGTAAAGCTCCCTCTACACTGTCCCCCATCAAACACTCCCAGGACAGGTACAGCACAGGGTGAGATACAGATTAAAGCTCCCTCTGCACTGTCCGCATCACACTCTCCCTGGACAGGTACAGTACGGGGTTAGATGCAGAGTAAAGCTCCCTCTACACTGTTCCCATCAAACACTCCCAGGACAGGTACCGCACACGGTTAGATACAGAGTAAAGCTCCCTCTACACTGCCCCCATCAAACACTCCCAGGACAGGTACAGCACGGGGTTAGATACAGAGTAAAGCTCCCTCGACACTGTCCCCATCAAACACACACAGGACAGATAGAGCATGGGGTTAGATACAGAGTAAAGTTCCCTCTACACTGTCCCCATCAATCACTCCCAGGACAAGGACAGCATGGGCTAGGTACAGGGTAAAGCTCCCTCTACACTGTCCGCATCACACACTCCCAGGACAGGTACAGCACGGGGTTAGATGCAAAGTAAAGTTCCCTCTACACTGTCCCCATCAAACACTCCCAGGACAGGTACAGCACGGGGTTAGATACAGAGTAAAGTTCCCTCTGCACTGTCCCCATCAAACACTCTCAGGACAGGTACACCACAGGGTGAGATACAGAGTAAAGCTCCCTCTACACTGTCCCCCATCAAACACTCCCAGGACAGGTACAGCACGGGGTTAGATACAGAGTAAAGCTCCCTCTGCACTGTCCCCATCAAACACTCCCAGGACAGGTACAGCACGGGGTTAGATACAGAGTAAAGCTCCCTCTGCACTGTCCACATCAAACACTCCCAGGACAGGTACAGCACGGGGTTAGATACAGAGTAAAGCTCCCTCTACACTGTCCACCATCAAACACTCCCAGGACAGGTACAGCACGGGGTTAGATACAGAGTAAAGCTCCCTCTACACTGTCCCCATCAAACACTCCCAGGACAGGTGCAGCACAGGGTTAGATACAGAGTAAAGCTCCCTCTGCACTGTCCCCATCAAACACTCCCAGGACAGGTACAGCACGGGGTTAGATACAGAGTAAAGCTCCCTCTGCACTGTCCCCATCAAACACTCCCAGGACAGGTACAGCACGGGGTTAGATACAGAGTAAAGCTCCCTCTACACTGTCCCCATCCAACACACCCAGGACAGATACAGCACGGGGTTAGATACAGAGTAAAGCTCCCTCTACACTGTCCGCATCACACACTCCCAGGACAGGTACAGCACGGGGTTAGATACAGAGTAAAGCTCCCTCTGCACTGTCCCCCATCAAACACTCGCAGGACAGGTACAGCACGGGGTTAGATACAGAGTAAAGCTCCCTCTACACTGTCCCCTTCAAACACTCCCAGGACAGGTACAGCACAGGGTGCGATACAGAGTAATGCTCCCTCTACACTGTCCCCATCAAACACACCCAGGACAGTTACAGCACAGGGTGAGATACAGAGTAAAGTTCCCTCTCCACTGTCCGCATCAAACACTCCCAGGACAGGTACAGGACGGGGTTACATGCAAAGTAAAGTTCCCTCTCCACTTTCCGCATCAAACACTCCCAGGACAGGTACAGCACGGGGTTAGATACAGAGTAAAGCTCCCTCTACACTGTCCCCCATCAAACACTCCCAGGACAGGTACATCACGGGGTTAGATACAGAGTAAAGCTCCCTCTACACTGTCCCCCATCAAACACTCCCAGGACAGGTACAGCACAGGGTGAGATACAGAGTAAAGCTCCCTCTGCACTGTCCGCATCACACACTCCCTGGACAGGTACAGTACGGGGTTAGATGCAAAGTAAAGTTCCCTCTACACTGTCCCCATCAAACACTCCCAGGACAAGTACAGCACACGGTTAGATACAGAGTAATTTTCCCTCTACACTGTCCGCATCAAACACTCCCAGGACAGGTACAGCACGGGGTTAGATACAGAGTAAAGCTCCCTCTGCACTGTCCCCATCAAACACTCCCAGGACAGGTGGAGCACGGGGTTAGATACAGAGAAAAGCTCCCTCTACACTGTCCCCATCAAAAACCCCCAGGACATGTTCAGCATGGGGTTACAGAATAAAGCTCCCTGCACACTGTCCCCATCAAACACACACAGGACATGTTCAGCATGGGGTTACAGAATAAAGCTCCCTCTACACTGTCCCCATCAAAAACCCCCAGGACATGTTCAGCATGGGGTTCCAGAATAAAGCTCCCTGCACACTGTCCCCATCAAACACACACAGGACAGATAGAGCATGGGATTAGATACAGAGTAAAGCTCCCTCTACACTGTCCCCATCAAACACTCCCAGGACAGGTACAGCACGGGGTTAGATACAGAGTGAAGCTCCCTCTACACTGTCCCCATCAAACACTCCCAGGACAGGTATAGCACGGGGTTAGATACAGAGTCAAGCTCCCTCCACCCTGTCACTATCAAACGATCCAATGATAGATACAGCATAGGGATGGATACAGGGAAAAGCTGCTTCCCCACTGTCCACACCAAATCACCCAGGACAGGGACAGGACGGGTCTCGATAGAGAGTAAAGCTCCCTCTACATCGTCCCCCATCAAACACTCCCTGGACAGGTACAACTCGGAGCTAGATACAGAGTAAAGCTCCCTGTGCACTGTCCACATCAAACACTCCCAGGAAAGATAGAGCACGGGGTTAGAAACAAAGTAAAGCTCCCTCTCTACTGTTCCCATCAATCACTCCCAGGACAACCACAGCATGGGCTAGGTACAGGGTAAAGTTCCCTCTACACTGTCCCCATCAAACACATCCAGGACAGGAACAGCACGTCGTTAGATACCCAGTAAAGCCCCCTCGAGACTGTCCCCATCAAATAGTCCCAGGACGGATAGAGCACGCGGTTTGATGCAGGGTAAAGCTCCCTCGACACTGTCCCCATCAAACACTCCCAGGACAGGTACAGCACGCGTTTAGATACAGAATAAAGCTCTCTCTGCATTGCCCCCCATCCAACACTCCCAGGACAGGTACAGCATGGGGTTAGATACAGAGTAAAGCTCCCTCTACACTGTCCCCATCAAACACTCCCAGGACAGGTGGAGCACGGGGTTAGATACAGAGTAAAACTCCCGCTACACTGTCCCCATCAAACACTCACAGGAATGTTCAGCATGGGGTTACAGAATAAAGCTCCCTTCACACTGTCCTCATCAAACACACACAGGACAGATACAGCATGGGGTTAGATACAGAATAAAGCTCCCTGCACACTGTCCCCATCAAACACTCCCAGGGCAGGTACAGCACGGGGTTAGATACAGAGTAAAGCTTCCTCTACACTGTCCCCATCAAACACACCCAGGATGGATACAGCACGGGGTTAGATCCAGAGTAAAGTTCCCTCTACACTGTCCCCATCAAACACTCCCAGGACATGTGGAGCACGGGGTTAGATACAGAGTAAAGCTCCCTCCACACGGTCCCCATCAAACACTGCCAGGACAGGTACAGCACGGGGCTAGATATAGACTAAAGCTCCCTCTACACTGTCCCCATCAAACACACCCAGGATAGATACAGCACGCGGTTAGAGACAGAGTAAAGCTTCCTTTGCATTGTCCCCCATCCAGCACTCCCAGGACAGGTCGAGCATGGGGTTAGATACAGAGTAAAGCTCCCTCTACACTGTCCCCATCAAACACACACAGGACAGGTCGAGCATGGGGTTAGATACAGAGTAAAGCTCCCTCTACACTGTCCCCATCAAACACTCCCAGGACATGTGGAGCACGGGGCTAGATACAGAGTAAAGCTGCCTCTACACTGTCCCCATCAAACACTCCCAGGACATGTGGAGCACGGGGCTAGATACAGAGTAAAGCTCCCTCTACACTGTCCCCATCAAACACTCCCAGGACAGGTACAGCACGGGGTTAGATACAGAGTAAAGCTCCCTCTACACTGTCCCCATCAAACACTCCCAGGACATGTGGAGCACGGGGCTAGATACAGAGTAAAGCTCCCTCTACACTGTCCCCATCAAACACTCCCAGGACAGGTACAGCACGGGGTTAGATACAGAGTAAAACTCCCTCTACACGGTCCCCATCAAACACTCCCAGGACAGACACAGCACGGGTTTAGATACAAAGTAAAGTTCCCTCTACACTGTCCCCATCAAATAGTCCCAGGACAGATAGAGCACGGGGTTTGATGCAGAGTAAAGCTCCCTCTACACTGTCCCCATCAAACACTCCCAGGACAGATAGAGCACGGGGTTTGATGCAGAGTAAAGCTCCCTCTACACTGTCCCCATCAAACACTCCCAGGACAGGTACAGCACGGGGTTAGATACAGATTAAAGCTCCCTCCACACTGGCCCCATCAAACACTCCCAGGACAGATACAGCACGGGGCTAGATATCGAGTAAAGCTCCCTCCACACTGTCCCCATCAAACACTCCCAGGACAGGTACAGCACGGGGTTAGATACAGAGTAAAGCTCCCTCTACACTGTCCCCATTAAACACTCCCAGGACAGGTACAATACGGGGTTAGATACAGTGTCAAGCTCCCTCCACACAGTCCCCATCAAACACTCCCAGGACAGGTACAGCACGGGGTTAGATACAGAGTCAAGCTCCCTCCACACTGTCCCCATCAAACACTCCCAGGACAGGTACAGCACGGGGTTCGATGGAGAGTAAAACCCCCTCGACACTGTCCCCATCAAACACTCACAGGACATGTTCAGCATGGGGTTCCAGAATAAAGCTCCCTGCACACTGTCCCCATCAAACACACACGGGACAGATACAAGACGGGGTTAGATACAGAGTAAAGCTCCCTCTGCACTGTCCCCATCAAACACACACAGGACAGATACAACACGGGGTTAGATACAGAGTAAAGCTCCCTCTGCACTGTCCCCCATCAAACACACACAGGACAGATACAACACGGGGTTAGATAAAGGGAAAAGCTGCTTCCACACTGTCCCCATCAAACACACACAGGACAGGTACAACAAGGGGTTAGATACAGAGTAAAGCTCCCTCTACACTGTCCCCATCAAACACACACAGGACAGATAGTGCATGGGGTTAGATACAGAGTAAAGCTCCCTCTCCACTGTCCCCATCAAACACACACAGGACAGGTACAGCACGGGGCTTGATATAGAGTAAAGCTCCCTCTGCACTGTCCCCAACAAACACTCCCAGGACAGGTCCAGCACGGGGTTATATACAGAGTAAAGCTCCCTCTACACTGTCCCCATCAAACACACCCAGGACAGATAGAGCATGGGGTTAGATACAGAGTAAAGCTCCCTCTACACTGTCCCCATCCAACACTCCCAGGACAGATAGAGCATGGGGTTAGATACAGAGTAAAGCTCCCTCTGCACTGTCTCCATCAAACACACACAGGACAGATAGAGCATGGGGTTACATACAGAGTAAAGCTCCCTCTACACTGTCCCCATCAAACACACCCAGGACAGGTACAGCACGGGGTTAGATACAGAGGAAAGCTCCCTCCACACTGTCCCCATCAAACACACCCAGGACAGTTACAGCACGGGGTTAGATACAGAGTAAAGCTCTCTCCACACTGTCCCCATCAAACACACCCAGGACCGGTACAGCACGGGGTTACATACAGAGTAAAGCTCCCTCTACACTGTATCTACACCCTATCGGTAACTGCAACACTATATTCTGCACCCTTTCCTCTCCTTCTCCCCTGTGTACTCTATGAACGGTATGTTTTGTCTGTATAGCGCACAAGAAACAATACTTTTCACTGCATCCCAATACAAATCAATCAAATCAAATCAAATTAACACGGTGAAGTTTGGACCCTGTGGGGTGACAGTTGTCTGAATACAGATTCTATCTTATTGTAACATTCAGGTACCACGTGTACTGAGCTCACCAGCGTTCTGTCTGTATTGTGTGAATCCAGTCTTGAAATATCCACTCATGTTGCTAATTCTGCCAAGACAGAAACAGAAAGAATGTTTGAATTCTCCGTGATTAGACCCCTTAACAATAAACAACATGGTGGATGAGAGGGATAGAGAGAGAGAGGAAGAGATACAGAGTAACAGAGAGGTAGGGAGAATGAGAGAGAGCAATGCACAGAGTAACAGTTGTCTGAATACAGATTCCATCTCATTGTAACATTCGGTACCACATGTACTGAGCTCACCAGCATTTGCAGAAGCCATTATATAAATACTGTTCTGTCTGTATTGTGTGAATCCAATCTTGAAATTTGCACTCATGTTGCTAATTCTGCCAAGACAGAAACAGAAAGAGTGTTTGAATTCTCCGTGATTAGACCCCTTAACGATAAACAACATGGTGGATGAGAGGGATAGAGAGAGAGAGGAAGAGAGCGAGAGATGGAGCGATGCAGAGTAACAGAGAGATAGGGAGAGGGAGCAATGCAGAGAGTAACAGTTAGACAGTGAGGAATAGAGATTAATTCAGATGGATAGTGAGTGACAGGGGAGTCCGAGACGCTACATAAACAAGGTAAAGATTTGAAAATGGGGGAGTGTTTCTTACCCACTTTTAAAAGACAATCCACACTCACACCAGTCACATTTCACACTCTCTGCTCAGTCCTGTGTTGGGGGGTGTTGAGTGTGGGATCAGTGCTTGCTTTTCTCAAACCGCACTGATATTCCCAACAAGGGCAAGAGGTTTCAGTGTTTAAAACTGTAAACATTTAAAAACAAAAGCAGATAGGATTTGGTTAAATCTCACGGGATCCAGGGTGAGGTAGCCAAATTGATATAAAATAGGCTTGATGACAGAAGGTGGTTGTAGAGGGTTGTTTTTTTGTCAAACTGGAGGCCTGTGACCAGCGGGGTGCCTCAGGGATCGGTGCTGGGTCCACTGTTATTTGTCATTTATATTAATGATTTGGATGAGAATTTAGGAGGCATGGTTTGTAAGTTTGCAGTTGACACCAAGATTTGTGGCACAGTGGACAGTGAAGAAGGTTATCTCGGGTTGCAACGGGATCTTGATCAATTGGGCCAGTGGGCTGATGAATGGCAGATGGAGTTTAATTTAGATAAATGCGAGGTGATGCATTTTGGTGGATTGAACCAACGCAGGACTTACTCAGTTAATGGTAGGGTGTTGGTGAGAGTTACAGAACAAAGAGATCTCGGGGTACAGATTGATAACTCCTTGAAAGTGGAGTCACAGGTGGATAGAGTGGTGAAGAAGGCATTCCACACTCTTGGTTTCATTGGTCAGAACATGGAATACAGGTGTTGGGACGTCTTGTTGAAGTTATACAAGGCATTGGTAAGACCACACTTGGAATGCTGTGTATTGTTTTGGTCACCCTATTATAGAAAGGATATTATTAAACCAGAAAGTGCGCACAAAAGAATTACTGGGATGCTACAGGGTCTTGATGGTTTGAGTTATAATGAGAGGCTGGATAGTCTGGGACTTTTTGTCCTTGAGTTGACTTAGGCGTGGTCTTATAGAGGTCTATAAAATAATGAGGCATAAATATAGCAGCTTTATAGAACCTCAGTTAATCCGCACTTGGAATATAGTGTTCAATTCTGATCGACACACTGCCAGAAAAATGTGGAGGCTTTGGAGAGGATTCAGAAAAGATTTACCAGGATGTTGCCTGGTATGGAGGGCATTAGCTATGAGGAGAGGTTGGAGAAACTTGATTTGTTCTCATTGGAACGACAGAGGTTGAGGGATGAACTGGTAGAAGTCTACAAGATTATGAGGGGCATGGTCAGAGTGGATATTCAGAAGCTTTTTCTCTGGGTCGAAGAGTAAATTACTCGGGGGCATAAGTTTCAGGTGCGAGAGGCAAGGTTTAAAGGAGATGTACGAGGCATGTTTTTTACACAGAGGGTGGTGTGCCTGGAACTCACTGCCGGGGAGGTAGTGGAAGCGGATATGATCGTGAGTTTTACGGAGCGTCTGGACAAATACATGAATAGGATGGGAATAGAGGGATCTGGTCCCCGGAAGGGTAGGGAGTTTTAGTTCAGTCAGGCAGCATGGTCGGTGCAGGCTTGGAGGGCCGAAGGGCCTGTTCCTGTGCTGTAATTTTTGTTGTCCTTTGATAAGCTAGTCAACATCTTTTCCAAAAGGGAGAGGAGTCTAAAACTAGAGGGCACAGGTTTAAGGTGAGAGAGGAGAGGGTCCAGAGGGCAATTCTTTTCACACAGAGGGTGGTGAGGAATTGGAACAAGCTGCCAGAGGTCGTAGTAGCGGCGGGTACAATTTTATATTTTAGAAAGCATTTAGACAGTTATATTGGGAAGATTGGTATGGAGGGATATATGTCAAACAGGCAAATGGTACTAGCTTAATGGTAAAATCTGGGTGGCATGGACAAGTTTGGCCAAAGGGCTTGTTTCCAATGCGTAAATCTTTATGTCTCTACCCCGCTGGGCCCTGTAAGAACTCTCTGAGTTTGAATGAGATCACCTCTCATTCTTCCAAAGTGCATAAAATAAAAGTCCAGTCTATTGAATTTTTCCTCAGGGGACACTCCCTCCACCCCTGGAATTAATGCAGTGAAACGTCATTGAAGTCTCTCAACAAGAATGTATTTCCTTAGGTAAGAGGATAAAACTGTACACAACACTGTGTGTGTGGTTAAAGCCCCAGTTTGTGTCTTAGTTTGACTGTATTTGGACACAAACTCACACACCACACATGTGGATAAATGTGATGTTTTCCACTTTGAACGGAGAAACAGAATGGCAGAGTATAGGTTAAATGGTGATAGATTGGGAATGATGGTGTACAAAGGGACCTGGATGTCCTTATACACCAGTCACTGGAAGTGAGCGTGCAGGTAAGCAAGCAGTTAGGAAGACCAATGGTATGTTGTCCTTCTTTGCAAGAGGATGTGAGTCCAGGAGCAAGGATGTCTTACTGCAGCTGGACAGGGCCTCAGTGAGACCACACCTGCAGTATTGTGGACAGTTTTGCTCTCCTTATCTGAGAAAGCATTGAAGAAAATTGCTCACTGTGAACAAACCTAAAAAAGCTGACTGATGTTTCATTCTAGATTCTCAGAGGGAGAGAGAGAGAGATTCAGAGAAAACACAGACTGAGTGAGTGAGAAAAAGGGAGTGACAGAGATCAAGAGGGGGACCGAGAGATAGTGAGTGAAAGAAATATATTAGTCAGAGCGCATCGGAAAAGGAGGATTGGAATTTGTCAGCCTTGCTTTATGGAAAGCTTTAGTGTTTGGTCAGAATGTTAACACGGTGAAGTTTGGAGTCTCTGGGATGACAGTTGTCTGAATACAGATTCTATCTCATTGTAACATTAATGTACCACGTGTACTGAGCTCACCAACATTTGCAAACCATCGTTTGAAGAAAGCTTGCTGTTTATGTTGTATGAATCCAGGCCTTTGGAAATGTAGTCAGTCTTATTCAGGAAAAGGGCAAGCTAATTTCAGAGGGAGAGATACAGATACAGAGGCAGACTGGGACTGAAACAGGATGGGATTGTGCTGTACAGGTTTCAGAGCTGACACTGAGACACACACAAGATGTACAGTCGCAGATTGTACCTGACACTTACAAAGAAACGTCGCAAATAGGAACAGGAGGAGACCATTCGGCCCATCGAGCCTGCTCCAACAACAATCCCACCCTATCCCCGTAACACCACACATTTACCCTGCTGATCCCCCCCGAAACTAGGGTCAATTTGTCACGGCCAATCAACCAACCTGGGCATCTTTTGACTGTGGGAGGAAACCGGAGCACCCGGAGGAAACCATGATCAGCCATGGTCACAATGGATGGCGGAGCAGGATGGAAGGGCTGAATGGCCTCCACCTGTTCCTATTTTCTATGTTTCTTTGTAAGTTCCACGTGGCAAAGTGTTTCTTCATTTCACTCCTAAAAGTCTGAAATACTAAACATTGTCTAAAATCAAATGTCCCCCAAGTCCTGGACTCCCCAACCAGCAGAAAATGTTCCTCTTTATCAGCATCTGTGGGTCATCCTGACTCGAAACATTGGCTCTATTCCCTCTCCACAGATGCTGTTTAATGCGTTTCACTGCATTAAAACCTGCTGAGATTTTCTGTTTTTGTTTCAGCGCCTGTTCGGCGACACTGAGGGAGAATTTAGCATGGCCAATGCACCCTAACCACCGGGTCTTTCGAACTGTGGGGGGAAAGTGGAGCAGCCGGAGGAAACCCACGCAGACACGGGGAGAATGTACAGACTCTGCACAGACAGTGACCCGAGCGTGGATTCGACCCCGGGTCCCTGGCGCTCTGAGGCAGCAGTGCTAACCTCTGTGCCACCCATGATTCCTGCATCTGCAGTATTTTGCTTTTAGCTTTCTTCTTTATTAACCCGCTCCATTTCGCTTATTATTTTGAAGGGTTTCATTAAATCACTCCTTAACCTCAATCCCAGTGTTTCAGAGGAAATCTTCATAGACACAAAAACCATACAATCACCACAGTGCAGAAGGAGGCCATTCAGCCTATCGGGTCTGTACTGACTCTCCGAAAGAGCGTCTATCCGCATAACGCCATGCATTTACCAGAGCTAATTCCCCAAACCTACACATCCCTGGACACTAAGGGGCAATTTAGCATAGCCAATCAAAATAGCCCGCATATCTTTGGAGTGTGGGAGGAAAACGGGGCACCCGGAGGAAACCAACGCAGACATGGGGAGAATGTGTAAACTCCACACAGACAGTCACCCGAGGCTGGAATTGAACCCGTGTTCCTGACGCTGTGAGGCAGCAGTGCCAACCACTGTGCCATTGTACCACCCTGCTCAGAAAACACTTCCAACCCAAACACAACACACAGAGTAAAATCCCCTCTGCTCTGTCCAAGGAATTTTTAATTGCAGATTTTTAGGTTGACTTTTAGGAAAAACAGAACTCAAATTGCTCAGCATCGCAGTGTGGACTCTTGTTTATTCCAACCATGATCTCATCTCTGCAGATTCTAACATGAAGTTTAAGCTGTGAATACAGTTGTGTCTGTCTGTCTCAGAGTTTGTGTATTCAGTCTTTCACTGCCTTTTAAACTTCTCTGGAGAATTTGAATGCTGGATGTTGCTTAATCATTCCTTTCTCTCAGCACATGGAACTGGTGAAACTTCAAGGGTCACAGTCTAATGTCAGTAACAAAGAACTGTATCTTTATTCATCCATCATTTCCAATCTCTGAATAGATCACACACATTTCCAGAATGCAGGAAGCTCTCAATGGAAACTGCTTCCAATTATTCCCCAATACAATTGTTCACACTTTACTGTGAACTACATTCCACTGACATTCGCAAAGCATTATGTGGAGATTCCCAAAGCAGCCACAGAAAAGTGACTGGTTATTTTAAACATTGAAACTGAACTATATTAACTTACGATTCACTCACATTGTACAGAAATGTTGACCCTGTGGGATGACAGTTTGGGAGT
Source organism: Mustelus asterias (assembly GCF_964213995.1). Classification (NCBI taxonomy): domain Eukaryota; kingdom Metazoa; phylum Chordata; class Chondrichthyes; order Carcharhiniformes; family Triakidae; genus Mustelus; species Mustelus asterias. The sequence goes on along the minus strand of NW_027590285.1, from coordinate 188,644 downwards.
AACATTGCAACATTAAGGTCCCCTGCGTATTGTGTTTGACAACATTTGCAGCATTTCCAAAATATCAGCTACATTGCTGTGTGTATTGTGTGAATCAAGCTGTGAAATATCCACACATATTGAACTCCCACTGCTGCTGCCTTTTCATCATTTATAAACACACAAACTAGAAGCAGGAGGAGGCCATTCGGCCCTTCCAGCCTGCTCCAACATTCATTATGATCATGGCTGATCATCAAATTCAACATCCTGATCCCACTTTAGCCCCAAGAACTCTATCCAATTACTGGATAAAATTAGATCCCTGTTTGTTCCCACATTGAAGCGATCGAAGAGTGGATTCATCAAGTGTTTTGATGCAGAGAAAACCTCCCTCTACACTGTCCCCACCAAACACTCCCAGGACAGCTACTGCACGGGGTTAGATACAGAGTAAAGCTCCCTCGACACTGTCCCCCATCAAACACTCCCAGGACAGATACAGAACGGGGTTAGATACAGAGTAAAGCTCCCTCTACACTGTCCCCATCAAACACTCCCAGGACATGTTCAGCATGGGGTTACAGAATAAAGCTCCCTGAACACTGTCCCCATCAAACACACACAGGACAGATAGAGCATGGGGTTAGATACAGAGTAAAGCTCCCTCTGCACTGTCCCCATCAAACACACCCAGGACAGGTACAGCACGGGGTTAGATACAGAGTAAAGCTCCCTCTACACTGTCCCCCGTCAAACACTCCCAGGACAGGTACATCACGGGGTTAGATACAGAGTAAAGCTCCCTCGACACTGTCCCCAATCAAACACCCACAGGACAGTAACAGCACGGGGTTAGATACAGAGTAAAGCTTCCTCGACACTGTCCCCATCAAACAGACCGAGGATAGATACAGCAAAGGGGTTAGATACAGAGTAAAGCTCCCTCGACACTGTCCCCATCAAACACTCCCAGGACAGGTACAGCACGGGGTTAGATACAGAGTAAAGCTCCCTCCACACTGTCCCCGTCAAACACTCCCAGGACAGGTAATGCACGCGGTTAGATACAGAGTAAACCTCCCTCTACACTGTCCCCATCAAACACTCCCAGGACAGGTACAGCACGCGGTTAGATACAGAGTAAACCTCCCTCTACACTGTCCCCATCAAACACTCCCAGGACAGGTACAGCACGGGGTTAGATACAGAGTAAAGCTCCCTCCACACTGTCCCCATCAAACACTCCCAGGACAGGTAGAGCACGGGGTTAGATACAGAGTAAAGCTCCCTCCACATTGTCCCCATCAAACACTCCCAGGACAGGTACAGCACGGGGTTAGATACAGAGTAAAGTTCCCTCCACACTGTCCCCATCAAACACTCCCAGGACAGGTACAGCACGGGGTTAGATACAGAGTAAAGCTCCCTCTACACTGTCCCCCATCAAACACTCCCAGGACAGGTACAGCATGGGGTTAGATACAGAGTCAAGCTCCCTCCACACTGTCCCCATCAAACACTCCCAGGACAGGTACAGCACGGTGTTAGATACAGAGTCAAGGTCCCTCCACACTGTCCCCATCAAACACTCCCAGGACAGGTACAGCACAGGGTTAGATACAGAGTAAAGCTCCCTCTACACTGTCCCCATCAAACACTCCCAGGACAGGTACAGCACGGGGTTAGATACAGGGTAAAGCTCCCTCTACACTGTCCCCATCAAACACTCCCAGGTCAGGTACAGCACGGGGTTAGATACAGAGTCAAGCTCCCTCCACACTGTCCCCATCAAACACTCCCAGGGCAGGGACAGCACAGGGTTAGATACAGAGTAAAGCTCCCTCTACACTGTCCCCATCAAACACTCACAGGACAGATACAGCACGGGGTTAGATACAGAGTAAAGCTCCCTCCACACTGTCCCCATCAAACACTCCCAGGACAGATACAGCATGCGGTTAGATACAGAGTAAAGCTCCCTCTCCATCGTCCCCCATCAAACACTCCCAGGACAGATACAGCACGGCTTCGGTCCAGAGTAAAGCTCCCTCTGCACTGTCCCCACCAAACATTCCCTGGACAGGTACTACCCGGAGCTAGATACAGAGTAAAGCTCCCTGTGCACTGTCGACATCAAACACTCCCAGGAAAGATAGAGCACGGGGTTAGAAACAAAGTAAAGCTCCCTCTCTACTGTTCCCATCAATCACTCCCAGGACAACCACAGCATGGGCTAGGTACAGGGTAAAGTTCCTGTCCCCCATCAAACACATCCAGGACAGGAACAGCGCGGGGTTAGATACCCAGTAAAGCCCCCTCGAGACTGTTCCCATCAAATAGTCCCAGGACGGATAGAGCACGCAGTTTGATGCAGGGTAAAGCTCCCTCTACACTGTCCCCCATCAAACACTCCCAGGACGGGTACAGCACGTGTTTAGATACAGAATAAAGCTCCCTCTGCATTGCCCCCCATCAAACACTCCCAGGACAGGTGGAGCACGGGGTTAGATAGAGAGTAAAACTCCCTCTACACGGTCCCCATCAAACACTCACAGGACATGTTCAGCATGGGGTTACAGAATAAAGCTCCCTGCACACTGTCCCCATCAAACACCCCCAGGACAGGTACAGCACGGGGTTAGATACAGAGTAAAGCTCCCTCTACACTGTCCCCATCAAACACACCCAGGATAGATACAGCACGGGGTTAGATACAGAGTAAAGCTCCCTCTACACTGTCCCCATCAAACACTCCCAGGACAGGTCGAGCATGGGGTTAGACACAGAGTAAAGCTCCCTCTGCACTGTCCGCATCAAACACACACAGGACAGGTGAAGCATGGGGTTAGATAGAGAGTAAAACTCCCTCTACACTGTCCCCATCAAACACTCACAGGACAGATACAGCATGGGCTTAGATACAGAGTGAAGTTCCCTCCACACTGTCCCCATCAAACACACCCAGGACAGGTACAGCACGGGGCTAGATATAGAGTAAAGCTCCCTCCACACTGTCCCCATCAAACACTCCCAGGACAGGTACAGCACGGTGTTAGGTACAGAGTCAAGCTCCCTCCACACTGTCACTATCAAACAATCCAATGATAGATACAGCATAGGGATGGATACAGGGAAAAGCTGGTTCCACACTGTCCACATCGAACTCACCCAGGAAAGATAGAGCACGGGGTTAGAAACAGCACGGGTCTCGATAGAGAGTAAAGCTCCCTCTACATCGTCCCCCATCAAACACTCCCAGGACAGATACAGTACTTGTTAGATCCAGAGTAAAGCTCCCTCTGCACTGTCCCCATCAAACATTCCCTGGAGAGGGACTACTCGGAGCTAGATGCAGAGTAAAGCTCCCTGTGCACTGTCCACATCAAACACTCCCAGGAAAGATAGAGCACGGGGTTAGAAACAAAGTAAAGCTCCCTCTCTACTGTCCCCATTAATCACTCCCAGGACAACCACAGCATGGGCGAGGTACAGGGTAAGGTTCCCTCTACAATGTCCCCATCAAACACATCCAGGACAGGAACAGCACGGTGTTAGATACCCAGTAAAGCTCCCTCTACAATGTCCCCCATCAAACACTCCCAGGACAGGTACAGCACGGGGTTAGATACAGAGTAAAGCTCCCTCTACACTGTCCCCCATCAAACACTCCCAGGACAGGTACAGCACGGGGTTAGATACAGAGTAAAGCTACCTCGACACTGTCCCCCATCAAACACTCCCAGGACAGGTACAGCACGCGTTTAGATACAGAGTAAAGCTCCCTCTACACTGTCCCCATCAAACACTCCCAGGACAGGTACAGCACGGGGTTAGATACAGAGTAAAGCTCCCTCTACACTGTCCCCCATCCAACACTCCCAGGACAGATATAGCATGGGGTTAGATACAGAGTAAAGCTCCCTCTACACTGTCCCCATCAAACACTCCCAGGACAGGTGGAGCACGGGGTTAGATGGAGAGTAAAACCCCCTCTACACTGTCCGCATCAAACACTCACAGGACATGTTCGGCATGGGGTTACAGAATAAAGCTCCCTGCACACTGTCCCCATCAAACACAAACAGGACAGATACAACACGGGGTTAGATACAGAGTAAAGCTCCCCCTACACTGTACCCATCAAACACTCCCAGGACAGGTACAGCACGGGGTTAGATACAGAGTAAAGCTCCCTCTACACTGTCCCCTTCAAACACACACAGGACAGATACAACACGGGGTTAGATACAGGGTAAAGCTCCCTCTACACTGTCCCCATCAAACACTCCCAGGGCAGGTACAGCACGGGGTTAGATACAGAGTAAAGCTCCCTCTACACTGTCCCCATCAAACACACACAGGACAGATAGAGCATGGGGTTAGATACAGAGTAAAGGATTCGAGTAGAAGAGCAAGGATGTCTTACTGCAGCTGGACAGAGCCTCGGTGAGACCACACCTGGAGTCTTGTGTGCAGTGTTCCTCTCCTTATCTGAGGAAGGATGTACTTGCCACAGAGGGAGAGCAGTGAATGTTCACCAGACTGATTCCTGGGATGGCAGCATTGATGTCTGAGGGGAGATTGGGTCGGCTGGGCCTGTATTCACTGGAATGTAGAAGAGTGAGCGGGGATCTAATTGAAAGGTATACAATTCTGAAAGTGCTGGACAGGCTGGATACAGGGATATTGTTTCCTCCGGCTGGGGGTGTCTGGAACAAGGGGTCACAGTCTCAGGATACGGGGGAGGCCATTTGGGACTGAGATGAGGGGAAACCTCTTCACTCAGAGGGTGGTGAACCTGTGGAATTCTCTCCCACAGAAAGCTGTGGAGACCAAGTCACTGAATATATTTAAGAAGGAAATAGATAGATTTCTTGACTCTAAAGGTGTCGAGGTGTATGGGGAGAGCACTGGGGTATGGCATTGAGACAGAGGATCGGCCATGATAGTGTTGAATGGTGGGTCAGGCTCGAAGGGCTGAATGGCCTCCTCCTCCTCCTATTTTCTATGTTGATGTGACCGCCCCAAGTCTCTTTGGGCCTCCATTCTTTCCAGCCTTTCCCCATTCATAAAGCAATCTGTTCTATCCTTTTTAAAGTGGGTGACCACACAATTGTCTCCAATAAAATCCATCGTTCAATCTTTGAACCATTCAGTTAAGACATTTTACTTTAGGGCGGCACGGCGGCACAGTGGTTCGTACTGCTGCCTCACAGCGCCAGGGACCCGGGTTCAATTCCAGCCTCAGGTGACTGTGTGGAGTTTGCACATTCTCCCCGTGTCTGCGTGGGTTTCCTCCGGGTGCTCTGGTTACCTTCCACACTCGCAAGATATATCGGTTAGATGGATTAGCAATGGGGTTATGGGGATAGGGCTGGGGTGAGGGCCTGGGGAAGATACTCTGTCATCAAGTCTGTGCAGACTCAATGAGCTGAATGGCCTCTTATGCAGCGGAATACCTCTTTGCCATTTGAAGTTTCTAGCGGTAAGACTTAAAATGCTGCCTATTTCTGTGAAATGTAGCAAACATTCAGTCTCATCACCGGGCGACATGATGGCACAGTGGTTAGCACTGCTCCCCCACAGCACCAAGGATCCACGTTCAATTCCAGCCTCGGGTGACTGTCTGTGTGGAGTTTGTACGTTCTCCCAGTGTCTGCGTGGGTTTCCTCCGGGTGCTCTGTTTTCCTCCCACACTCCAAAGAATTGCGGGTTAGGTTAATTGGCCGTGCTCAATTGCCCCTTAGTGTTAGGGGGATTCAGGCCCGGGTGGTATTGTTGTCGGGGGCAGGCTTGATGGACCAAAGGACCTCCTTCTGCACTTTAGGGATTCTATGATGAACGGCATGGTGGCACAGTGGTTAGCACAGCGCCAAGAACCCAGGTTCAATTCCAGCCTCAGCTCGCTGTCAGTGTAGAGTTCTCCCAGTGTCTGCGTGGGTTTCCTCCGGGTGCTCCAGTTTCCTCCCACAGTCCAAACATGTGCGGGTTAGGTGGATTGGCCATGATAAATTGACCTTAGTGTCAGGGGAGTAACAGGGTAAATATATGGGGTTACGGGAATCGGGCCTGGGTGGGATTGTGGTCGATGCAGACTCGATGGGCCGAATGGTCTGCCCTTTAGGGATTCTATGATTCTAGGATCTCAAACCATTGATAAATACGATGAAACTGAGACAGACACGGGGGCTTTGCAGCAGCAGGCAGAATGGGAATCATTGCATCCTGCACCGAGTTTTATTACACAACCAATTTCAGAAAATTCACAACTCTAATTCACAACAGCAAAGTGTGGGATTGCAAACTTGGAATTATTAGCCCAGGACTAAAGTTTAAAAGCGAAACACTGACATTCAGAAACAGGAGATGGCCTCACATCTTCAATTCTGTGATTGTCCCCCATCTCCTGCTCTGAATATTACAATATCTCTGCCCCCTTCCTGCGTCTGCAGACTTTGAAAGTTACTCAGACATCGGTGAAACTAGTCTTTATCTCGGGGCATTTCCTGTGAAATATGCACCTTCTGCAACGAGACACAATCTAATTGACGCTTTCTGATACAATCTGAATCTCCTTTCAAACAACCTCCCAACCCCACTGTGCAGGAATGTCACCTTTTGTCACATTCCCCAACACAATTGTTGACACTTTATCAGGCGGGAAAAGTAGATTCAACTGACAGATTCTGAGCACCAGGTCGAATCTTTAAGATGTAAAAATGAACTGAAAGCCCAGGTCTCTCTGTTCCTGCATCCATTTTAACATTGACCCATTGATTTTAAATTGCTTCTCCTGTATAAAAATATAATCTATCAACCTCAGATTTAAACATTAATAAGCGACTGAGCATCAACTGCGAATTATAGAAGGTAGTTCCAAACTAATATCACAGCTGGTGTGGCAAAGTGTTTCTGAATTCCACTCCTCCAAGTCTAAAATCCTCAACATTGTTTGAAATCCAATGTCCCCAAGTCCTGGACTCCCCAACCAGCAGGAAAAGTTGTTCTTTATCAGTCCTCTCCATTCCCCTTATTATCTTGAAGTGTTTGATCCAATCATCCCGTAGCCTAAATTCCAGCATTACAGAGTAACACTTCAACTACACTTTTCAACAAACAATCCCAAACCAAATACAGAACAGGGTTCACAGAATCCTGCAGTGCAGGAGGCCATTCGGCCCATCGAGTCTGCACTGACCACAATCCCACCCAGGCCCCATCCCTATAATCCCATACATTTACCTCAGCTAATCCTCCTGACACTAAGGGACAATTTAGCTTGGCCAATCCACCTAACCTGTACACCTGATAGAAGTCTGCCAGATTATGAGGGGCATGAACAGAGTGGATAGTCAGAAGCTTTTTCCCAGGGTGGAAGAGTTATTACTCGGGGGCAGAGGTTTAAGGTGCGAGGGGCAAGGTTTAAAGGAGATGTGGGAGGAAAGTTTTTTTACACAGAGGGTGGTGGGTGCCTGGAACTCGTTGCCGGGGGAGGGAGTGGAAACGGATACGATAGTGACTTTTCAAGGGCGTCTTGACAAAGACATGAATAAGATGGGAATGGAGGGATATGGTCCCCGGAAGGGTAGGGGGTTTTAGTTCAGTCAGGCAGCATGGTCGGTGCAGGCTTGGAGAGCCGAAAGACCTGTTCCCGTGCTGTAATTTTCTTTGTTCTATCTTTGGAGTGTGGGATGAAACCGGAGCACCCGGAGGAAACCCACACAAACACGGGAAGGACGTTCAAACTCCAGTCAGAAAGTGACCCATGCTGGGAATCGAAGGCGGGTCCCTGGCACTGTGAGGAAGCAGTGCTAACCCCTGCATCACTGTGCCACCCCCATATTGAAAACTTGGGTTCAAATTCAAGACAGCCGCAAATTCACTTTGAGAAAAGTTCCCTCTGCTGTGTCAAAGGAATTTTTAATTGAGGATTTTTAGTTCTGGGAAAACTGAACTCACATTGAACAGCATCCCAGTGTGGGATTTAAACTCTAGTTTGTTTCAGTCCTGGGGAGAGAGATGGAGCGAGAGGGAGAGATACAGATACAGAGGCAGAGAGACACAGAAACAGGATGGGATTGTGCTGTACATGTTTCAGAGCTGACACTGAGACCTACACGAGATGTACGATCGCAGACCAGAGTGAATCATTCTCTGTTACCTGCAGTGTCCTGGACATGGACAGAAGCTGACACTCAGACACACACAACAACAACTTGCATTTATATAGTACCTTGAACAGTATTATCCCAAGATTTCTTCACAGGAGCCTTAACGTGAGAAATTTGACCCCGAGTCACAGGAGAGTTTAGGGTTACATGTCCCAAAGGTTTGGCCAGATGTTTTTTATGGACTATTTTAATTGGAGGAAAAGGAGGTGTTCAAATGGAGAAAACCAATCTGCTTCACTAATGTTCTTTATGGAAGGAAATCTGCCGTCCTTACCTGGTCGGGCCTACATGTGACTCCAGCCTCACAGCAATGTGGTTGACTCTTAGATGCTGTTTGAAATGGCCTAGCAAGCCACTCAGTTCATGAGCAATTAGGGACGAGGAGTAAACGCTGGCAGAACCAGCCAGGCCCACATCCCATGGATGCATTTGAGTAAAACGTTCAGGGAAGGAATTCCAGAGTTGGAGCCCACGCAGATGAAGACACAGCTCCCAATGGGGAAACGATTCAAATTGTGGATGGTCACGGAGCCAGAATGAAAGGAAAACAGATATGGGAGGATGGTGGGACTGGAGGAGGTGGATAACCAGCAAGAAACATTTCTCTATCTCTGTGCTATCAGTTTCCATTATTCTCCTGACAACTTGGATCAAATTGTCCCTGACACTCCAAAATTCCCGGGAATACAGCCCTCGTTTGTGTCTCCATAGCTGCGTATCTGTCACATTTAAAATACTAACGTTACTTTAGTGAAGAGACAACTCTGTCAGAAATATCTCAGTGCTGCGTTCACACAAAATGGCCACTGGGAAGAAACGCCAAATGGCTGCCTGATATTTGTGGATATTTTTCACAGATATCCCAGAAAGGGAGAGATGGACAGAAGACACAGACACAGAGAGTGAGAAAAAGAGAGAGACACAGATTGATGGAGGTATAAAAGCTTTCCCTTTACCTGCACACAATTTAACTTGTTCCCAGTTGGTTTATGGATTCTCTCCTCAACTTATTGTCCAAAGTGCATCACTTCACATTTCTCAGTGTTGAAGTTAACTGTCTGTCCGTTTCATTTCAATCTCCTCTGCACCCGCTCCCGAGCACAAATAATTGTCTGGTAGAAAGTGAGAAGGAGCCTCGACAGAGAGGTTGGGAAGGAATGAATGGGGAGAGGCAGAAACCCTCAACACATTTCAAAACTACACTGATTTCCACTTGAAGGAATAACTTCTCCACCCCAACACTATCCCGTCATTCTCGATAAGCCCATGCTGCCCGTGTTCTGTGATAAATTACACGCAAGTGAAAAGATTATTTTAAATAGTGGGGTTACATTTGCCACCCCCTCAATCTGTAGGAACTGCTCCAGAGTCTATAGAATTTTGGAAGATGACCAGCAATGCATCCAATATTTCCAGCGCCGCTTCCTTTAATACTCTGGGATGTAGATTATCAGGCCCTGGGGATTTGTCAGCCTTTAACCCCATTCATTCCCCCAGCACCATTTTCTTACTAATACTGATTCCCTTCAATTCAATTCCACACTCTCACTAAACCATTGGTTCCCTAACATTTCTGCCAGGTTATCTGTGCCTCTTTTGTGAAGACAGAACCAAAGTATACGTTCAATTCTTCTGCCAGTTCTTTGCTCCCCATTATAATTTCCCCGGAGAGATGGAGAGAGGCAGAGTCACTGAGAGATAGTGATGAGATAGTAATGCAGAGAGTAACAGTGAGATATTCAGGTGGGTAAGCAGCTAATAGTGGGTACAACAAGGATCACTCCAAAGCCACAGATATTGCCTCATGTTGCCGCTGTCGCCATTTACCTTAAATCAGCATCCTCTGCTTTCCAAGCTTTCCCCCAATGTGCCGATTATCTCAAAGCCGATCCTCTCAGTCCCGGGACATCACTGCAGGAGTTCCTCAGGGTGAGTGTCCGAGGCCCCAACCATCTTCAGCTGCTCCATCACTGACCTTCCCTCCATAGGTGAGATGTTCGCTGATGATCGCAGCATTCACAACTCCTCAGATTGTGAAATAGTCAATGCCGGAATACTGAGCAGGACAGGCAGCATCTGTGTAAAGAGAAGCAGATTCTGGGACTGGGGGACTGAGAGACAGGAAGATAGTGAAACACACACAAACGCAGTGATGCACACACATCGATACACGCACAGTCTCACACACACACACAGATAGAGAACAGTCCCACAGTCTCACTCACAATATCCTAATCCTCCTGGCATTAAGGGGCAATTTATCACGGCCAATCAACCTAACGCACGCATCTTTGGAGTGTGGGAGGAAACCGGAGCACCCGGAGGAAACCCACGCAGACACGGGGAGAACGTGCAAACTCCACACAGACAGTGACCCGAGACCAAAATTGAACCCGGGTCCGTTGCACTGTGAGGCAGCAGAGCTAACCACTGTGACACCCATGTTGGCCTTCATTGCAAGAGGATTATCATAGCGCGCAAGAAACAAGACTTTTCACTGTATACTAATATGATAAGAATAAATCAAATCAAAATAATTAATCAAGTCAAAGTATTTACCCTGCTAATCCCCCTAAGACTATGGGGAAAGTTAGCATGGCCAATCCACCGAACCCGCACATCTTTGGGCTGAGAGAAGGAAGAGCGGCACTCGGAGGAAACCCATGCAGATAGTGACCCGAGGCTGGATATGAACTTGTGTCCCTGGTGCTGTGATACAGCAGTGCTAACCACTGGTGCCACCGTGCTGCCCGCTCCTGTTTGGGAGCTTCACCAGGTTGACACCTCATTTCTAAGGGATGCCAGGTTGACCCCGTGGCTTGATGGTAATGGTTGAGTGGGGAATGAATCATTCTCTGTTACCTGCAGTGTCCTGGACATTGAGAGAAACTGACACTCAGACACATAAAACAACAACCTGCATTGATATAGCACCTTGAACAGAAACGTCCTCAGATGCTTCACAGGAGCCTGGAGTGAAAAATTAGAAGCCGAGTCACAGGCGAGTTTAGGGACAAAAGAATTGCCCCAAAGATCTGGTCAAAAAGGGGTTGTTTTGAGGAAGTGTCTGAATGGTGGAAAGGGAGGTATGAAGACAGAGAGTTTTGGGAAGGAATTCCAGAGTTGGAGCCACACAGTGAACTGCAGACCCCAATGGTGAAAGGATTAAAATGGGGAATGGTCAGGGAGCCAGGATTAAAGGAAAACAGATATCAGAGGATGGTGGGACTGGGGGATATAGGGAGGGCTCATTTACAGAAGACAGTACCAAACTTTAACCACATCTCGTGTGAAGAAGTGCTTCCTAATTTAGAATTGAAAGAAGTTTAGAAGTTTATGTATTAGTGTCACAAGTCGGCTTACATTAACACGGTAATGAAGTTACTGTGAAAATCCCTTAGTCGCCACACTCCGGCGCCTGTTCGGGTAACACTGAGGGAGAATTTAGCATGGCCAATGCACCCTAAACAGCACATCTTTCAGACTGAGGGAGGAAACCGGAGCATCCGGAGGAAACCCACGCAGACACAGGGAGAACATGCGGACTCCGTACAGACAGGAATAAATGAATCTTTTTCTAAGTAACAGGCAGTGACGAGTGGGGTCCCGCAGGGGTCAGTAATGGGTCCCAGCTATTCTCAAAACACATCAGTGATTTGGATGAGGGAACCAAACGTAATATTCTCAAGTTTGCTGATGAGACGAAACTTGGTGGGAATGTGAGTGATGAGGAGGATGTGAACAGGCTTCGGGGTGATTTAGACAAGTTGATTGAGTGGGGAAATACATGGCAGATGCAGAATAATGTGGATAAATGTGACGTTATCCACTTTGGCCGGAGGAAGAGAATGGCAGAGTATTAGTTGAATGGTGATAGATTGGGAAATGTTGTACAAAGGGACCTGGGTATCTGAGAACACCAGTCACTGAAAGCAAGCATGCAGCTACAGCAAGCAGTTAGGACGACCAATGGGATGTTGTCCTTCATTGCAAGAGGATTGGAGTAGAAGAGCAAGGATGTCTTACTGCAGCTGGACAGAGCCTCGGTGAGACCACACCTGGAGTCTTGTGTACAGTGTTCCTCTCCTTATCTGAGGAAGGATGTACCTGCCACAGAGGGAGAGCAGTGAATGTTCACCAGACTGATTCCTGGGATGGCAGCATTGATGTCTGAGGGGAGATTGGGTCGGCTGGGCCTGTATTCACTGGAATGTAGAAGAGTGAGCGGGGATCTAATTGAAAGGTATAAAATTCTGACAGTGCTGGACAGGCTGGATACAGGGATATTGTTTCCTCCGGCTGGGGGTGTCTGGAACAAGGGGTCACAGTCTCAGGATACGGGGGAGGCCATTTGGGACTGAGATGAGGGGAAACCTCTTCACTCAGAGGGTGGTGAACCTGTGAATTCTCTCCCACAGAAAGCTGTGGAGACCAAGTCACTGAATATATTTAAGAAGGAAAGAGATAGATTTCTAGACTCTAAAGGTGTCGAGGTGTATGGGGAGAGCGCTGGGGTATGGCATTAAGACAGAGGATCGGCCATGATAGTGTTGAATGGTGGGTCAGGCTCGAAGGGCTGAATGGCCTCCTCCTCCTCCTATTTTCTGTGTTGATGTGACCGCCCCAAGTCTCTTTGGGCCTCCACTCTTTCCAGCCTTTCCCCATTCATAAAGCAATGTGTTCTATCCTTTTTAAAGTGGGTGACCACACAATTGTCTCCAATGAAATCCATCTTTCACTCTTTGAACCATTCAGTTAAGACAATTTACTTTAGGGCAGCATGGTGGCACAGTGGTTCGTACTGCTGCCTCACAACGCCAGGGACCCGGGTTCAATTCCAGCCTCGGGTGACTGTGTGGAGTTTGCACATTCTCCCCGTGTCTGCGTGGGTTTCCTCCGGGTGCTCTGGTTACCTTCCACACTCGCAAGATATATAGATTAGATGGATTAACAATGGGGTTATGGGGATAGGGCTGGGGTGAGGGCCTGGGTAAGATACTCTGTCATCAAGTCTGTGCAGACTCAATGAGCTGAATGGCCTCTTATGCAGTGGAATACCTCTTTGCCATTTGAAGCTTCTCGCTGCAAGACTTAAAATGCTGCCTATTTCTGTGAAATGTAGCAAACTTTCTGTCTCATCACCGGGCGACATGATGGCACAGTGGTTAGCACTGCTCCCCCACAGCACCAAGGACCCATGTTCAATTCCAGCCTCGGGTGACTGTCTGTGTGGAGTTTGTACGTTCTCCCAGTGTCTGCGTGGGTTTCCTCCGGGTGCTCTGGTTTCCTCAAACACTCCAAAGATGTGCGGGTGAGGTTAATTGGCCGTGCTCAATTGCCCCTTAGTGTTAGGGGGATTCAGGCCCGGGTGGTATTGTTGTCGGGGGCAGGCTTGATGGACCAAAGGACCTCCTTCTGCACTTTAGGGATTCTATGATGAACGGCATGGTGGCACAGTGGTTAGCACAGCGCCAAGAACCCAGGTTCAATTCCAGCCTCAGCTCGCTGTCAGTGTAGAGTTCTCCCAGTGTCTGCGTGGGTTTCCTCCGGGTGCTCCAGTTTCCTCCCACAGTCCAAACATGTGCGGGTTAGGTGGATTGGCCATGATAAATTGACCTTAGTGTCAGGGGATTAACAGGGTAAATATATGGGGTTACGGGAATCGGGCCTGGGTGGGATTGTGGTCGGTGCAGACCCGATGGGCCGAATGGTCTGCCCTTTAGGGATTCTATGATTCTAGGATCTCAAATCATTGATAAATACGATGAAACTGAGACAGACACGGGGGCTTTGCAGCAGCGGACAGAATGGGAATCATTGCATCCTGCACCGAGTTTTATTACACAACCAATTTCAGAAAATTCACAACTCTAATTCACAACAGCAAAGTGTGGGATTGCAAACTTGGAATTATTAGCACAGGACTAAAGTTCAAAAGCTAAACACTGACATTCGGAAACAAGAGATGGCCTCACATCTTCAATTCTGTGATTGTCCCCCATCTCCTGCTCTGAATATTACAATATCTCTGCCCCCTTCCTGCGTCTGCAGACTTTGAAAGTTACTCAGACATCGGTGAAACTAATCTTTATCTCGGGGCATTTCCTGTGAAATATGCACCTTCTGCAACGAGACACAATCTAATTGACGCTTTCTGATACAATCTGAATCTCCTTTCAAACAACCTCCCAACCCCACTGTGCAGGAATGTCACCTTTTGTCACATTCCCCAACACAATTGTTGACACTTTATCAGGCGGGAAAAGTAGATTCAACTGACAGATTCTGAGCACCAGGTTGAATCTTTAAGATGTAAAAATGAACTGAAAGCCCAGGTCTCTCTGTTCCTGCATCCATTTTAACATTGACCCATTGATTTTAAATTGCTTCTCCTGTATAAAAATATCATCTATCAACTTCAGATTTAAACATTAATAAGCGACTGAGCATCAACTGCGAATTATAGAAGGTAGTTCCAAACTAATATCACAGCTGGTGTGGCAAAGTGTTTCTGAATTCCACTCCTACAAGTCTAAAATCCTCAACATTGTTTGAAATCCAATGTCCCCAAGTCCTGGACTCCCCAACCAGCAGGAAAAGTTGTTCTTTATCAGTCCTCTCCATTCCCCTTATTATCTTGAAGTGTTTGATCCAATCATCCCGTAGCCTAAATTCCAGCATTACAGAGTAACACTTCAAGTACACTTTTCAACAAACAATCCCAAACCAAATACAGAACAGGGTTCATAGAATCATGTAGTGCAGGAGGCCATTCGGCCCATCGAGTCTGCACTGACCACAATCCCACCCAGGCCCCATCCCTATAATCCCACACATTTACCTCAGCTAATCCTCCTGACACGAAGGGACAATTTAGCTTGGCCAATCCACCTAACCTGTACACCTGATAGAAGTCTGCCAGATTATGAGGGGCATGGACAGAGTGGATAGTCAGAAGATTTTTCCCAGGGTGGAAGAGTTATTACTTGGCGGCATAGGTTTAAGGTGCGAGGGGCAAGGTTTAAAGGAGATGTGGGAGGAAAGTTGTTTTACACAGAGTGTGGTGGGTGCCTGGAACTCGTTGCCGGGGGAGGGAGTGGAAACGGATATGATAGTGACTTTTCAAGGGCGTCTTGACAAAGACATGAATAAGATGGGAATGGAGGGATATGGTCCCCGGAAGGGTAGGGGGTTTTAGTTCAGTCAGGCAGCATGGTCGGTGCAGGATTGGAGAGCCGAAAGACCTGTTCCCGTGCTGTAATTTTCTTTGTTCTATCTTTGGAGTGTGGGATGAAACCGGAGCACCCAGAGCAAACCCACACAAACACGGGAAGGACGTTCAAACTCCAGTCAGAAAGTGACCCATGCTGGGAATCGAAGGCGGGTCCCTGGCACTGTGAGGAAGCAGTGCTAACCCCTGCATCACTGTGCCACCCCCATATTGAAAACTTGGGTTCAAATTCAAGACAGCCGCAAATTCACTTTGAGAAAAGTTCCCTCTGCTGTGTCAAAGGAATTTTTAATTGAGGATTTTTATTTCTGGGAAAACTGAACTCACATTGAACAGCATCCCAGTGTGGGATTGAAACTCTAGTTTGTTTCAGTCATGGGGAGAGAGATGGAGCGAGAGGGAGAGATACAGATACAGAGGCAGAGAGACACAGAAACAGGATGGGATAGTGCTGCACATGTTTCAGAGCTGACACTGAGACACACACGAGATGTACAATCGCAGACCAGAGTGAATCATTCTCTGTTACCTGCAGTGTCCTGGACATGGACAGAAGCTGACACTCAGACACACACAACAACAACTTGCATTTATATAGCACCTTGGACAGTATTATCCCAAGATGCTTCACACTCCCAGGACAGGTACAGCACAGGGTGAGATACAGAGTAAAGCTCCCTCTGCACTGTCCACATCAAACACTCCCTGGACAGGTACAGCACGGGGTTAGATACAGAGTAAAGCTCCCTCTACACTGTCCCCATCAAACACTCCCAGGACAGGTACAGCACGGGGTTAGATACAGAGTAGAGCTCCCTCTACACTGTCCCCATCAAACACTCCCAGGACAGGTACAGCATGGGTTTAGATACAGAGTAAAGCTCCCTCTACACTGTCCCCATCAAACACTCCCAGGACAGGTACAGCATTAAGTTAGATACAGAGTAAAGCTCCCTCTCCACTGTCCCCATCAAACACTCCCTGGACAGGTACAGCACAGGGTAAGATACAGAGTAAAGCTCCCTCTGCACTGTCCCCATCAAACACTCCCAGGACAGGTACAGCACGGGGTTAGATACAGAGTAAAGCTCCCTCTGCACTGTCCCCCATCAAACACTCGCAGGACAGGTACAGAGTAATGCTCCCTCTACACTGTCCACATCAAACACGACCAGGACAGGAAGAGCACGGGCTTAGATACAGAGTAAAGCTCACTCTATACTGTCCCCATCAAACACTCCCAGGACAGGTACAGCACGGGGTTAGGTACAGAGTAAAGCTCCCTCTACACTGTCCCTAGCAAACACTCCCTGGACAGTACAGCACGGGGTTTGATGCAGAGTAAAGCTCCCTCTGCACTGTCCCAATCAAACACTCCCAGGACAGGTACAGCACGGGTTTAGATACAGAGTAAAGCTCCCTCTACACTGTCCCTACCAAACTCTCCCTGGACAGTACAGCACGGGGTTAGATACAGAGTAAAGCTCCCTCTGCACTGTCCCCCATCAAACACTCGCAGGACAGGTACAGAGTAAAGCTCCCTCTACACTGTCCACATCAAACACGACCAGGACAGGAAGAGCACGGGGTGAGATACAGAGTAAAGCTCCCTCTATACTGTCCCCATCAAACACTCCCAGGACAGGTACAGCACGGGGTTAGGTACAGAGGAAAGGTCCCTCTACACAGTCCCTATCAAACACTCCCTGGACAGCACAGCACGGAGTTTGATGCAGAGTCAAGTTCCCTCTACACTGTCCCCATCAAACACTCCCAGGACAGGTACAGCACGGGGTTAGATACAGAGTAAAGCTCCCTCTACACTGTCCCCATCAAACACTCCCAGGACAGGTACAGCACGGGGTTTAGATACAGAGTAAAGCTCCCTCTACACTGTCCCCATCAATCACTTCCAGGACAAGTACAGCATGGGCGAGGTACAGGGTAAAGGTCCCTCTACACTGTCTCTATCAAACACTCCATGGACAGTACAGCACGGGACTAGATACAGAGTAAAGCTCCCTCTACACTGTCCCCATCAAACACTCCCTGGACAGGTACAGCACAGTTTTAGATACAGAGTAAAGCTCCCTCTGCACTGTCCCCATCAAACACTCCCAGGACAGGTACAGCACGGGGTTAGATACAGAGTAAAGCTCCCTCTGCACTGTCCCCCATCCAACACTCGCAGGACAGGTACAGAGTAAAGCTCCATCTACACTGTCCACATCAAACACGACCAGGACAGGAAGAGCACGGGCTTAGATACAGAGTAAAGCTCCCTCTATACTGTCCCCATCAAACACTCCCAGGACAGGTACAGCACGGGGTTAGGTACAGAGTAAAGCTCCCTCTACACTGTCCCTACCAAACACTCCCTGGACAGTACAGCACGGGGTTTGATGCAGAGTAAAGCTCCCTCTGCACTGTCCCCATCAAACACTCCCAGGACAGGTACAGCATGGGTTTAGATGCAGAGTAAAGCTCCCTCTACACTGTCCCTACCAAACACTCCCTGGACAGTACAGCACGGGGTTAGATACAGAGTAAAGCTCCCTCTGCACTGTCCCCCATCAAACACTCGCAGGACAGGTACAGAGTAAAGCTCCCTCTACACTGTCCACATCAAACACGACCAGGACAGGAAGAGCACGGGGTTAGATACAGAGTAAAGCTCCCTCTATACTGTCCCCATCAAACACTCACAGGACAGGTACAGCACGGGGTTAGGTACAGAGTAAAGCTCCCTCTACACTGTCCCTATCAAACACTGCCAGGACAGGTACAGCACGGGGTTAGGTACAGAGGAAAGGTCCCTCTACACTGTCCCTATCAAACACTCCCTGGACAGCACAGCACGGGGTTTGATGCAGAGTCAAGTTCCCTCTACACTGTCCCCATCAAACACTCCCAGGACAGGTACAGCACGGGGTTAGATACAGAGTAAAGCTCCCTCTACACTGTCCCCATCAAACACTCCCAGGACAGGTACAGCACGGGGTTTAGATACAGAGTAAAGCTCCCTCTACACTGTCCCCATCAATCACTTCCAGGACAAGTACAGCATGGGCGAGGTACAGGGTAAAGGTCCCTCTACACTGTCTCTATCAAACACTCCCTGGACAGTACAGCACGGGACTAGATACAGAGTAAAGCTCCCTCTACACTGTCCCCATCAAACACTCCCAGGACAGGTACAGCACGGGGTTAAATGCAGAGTAAAGCTCCCTCGACACTGTCCCCATCAAACACTCCCAGGACAGGTACAGCACGGGGTTAGATACAGAGTAAAGCTCCCTTGAAATTGTCCCCATCAAACACTCGCAGGACAGGTACAGCATGGGGTAGATACAGAGGAAAGCTCCCTCTGCACTGTCCCCATCAAACACTCCCAGGACAGGTACAGCACGGGGTTAGATACAGAGCAAAGCTCCCTTGAAATTGTCCCCATCAAACACTCCCAGGACAGGTACAGCACGGTGTTAGATACAGAGTAAAGCTCCCTCTGCACTGTCCCCATCAAACACTCCCAGGACAGGTACAGCACGGGGTTAGATACAGAGTAAAGCTCCCTCTACACTGTCCCCATCAAACACTCCCAGGACAGGTACAGCACGGTGTTAGATACAGAGTAAAGCTCCCTCTGCACTTTCCCACATCAAAACACTCCCAGGATTGATACAGCATGGAGTTAGACACAGAGTAAAGCTCCCTCGACACTGTCCCCAAAAAACACTCCCAGGACAGGTACAGCACGGGGTTAGATACAGAGTAAAGCTCCCTCGACACTGTCCCCCAAAAAACACTCCCAGGACAGGTACAGCACGGGGTTAGATACAGAGTAAAGCTCCCTCTGCACTGTCCCCATCAAACACTCCCAGGACAGGTACAACACGGGGTTAGATACAGAGTAAAGCCCCCTCTACACCGTCCCCATCAAACACTCCCAGGACAGGTCCAGCACGGGGATGGATACAGAGTAAAGCTCCCTCTACACTGTCCCCCATCAAACACTCCCATGACAGGTACAGCACGAGGTTAGATACAGAGTAAAGCTCCCTCTACACTGTCGCCATGAAACACTCCAAGGACAGATACAGCACGGGGTTAGGTACAGAGTAAAGCTCCCTCAACACGGGTCCCCTTCAAACACTCCCAGGACAGATTGAGCACGGGGCGAGATACAGAGTAAAGCTTCCTCTCCAATGTCCCCATCAAACACTCCCAGGACAGGTACAGCACGCGGTTAGATACAGAGTAAAGCTCCCTCCACACTGTTCCCATCAAACACACCCAGGACAGGTGCAGCACGGGGTAAGATACAGAGTAAAGCTCCCTCTACACTGTCCCCTTCAAACACTCCCAGGACAGGTACAGCACGGGGTTAGATACAGAGTAAAGCTCCCTCTGCACTTTCCCACATCAAAACACTCCCAGGATTGATACAGCATGGAGTGAGATACAGAGTAAAGCTCCCTCTACACTGTCGCCATTAAATACTCCCAGGACAGATACAGCAAGGCTTTAGATGCAGAGTAAAGCTGCCTCGACACTCCCCTTCATTCACTCCCAGGACAGATACAGTGTTGAAGTTAACTGTCTGTCTGTTTCATTTCCATCTCCTCTGCACCCGCTCTCGAACACAAATAATTGTCTGGAAGAAAGTGAGAAGGAGCCTCGGCAGAGAGGTTGGGAAGGATTGAATGGAGAGAGGCAGAAACCCTCAACACATTTCAAAACTACACTGATTTCCACTTGAAGGAATAACTTCTCCACCCCAACACTATCCCGTCATTCTCGATAAGCGCATGCTGCCCGTGTTCTGTGATAAATTACACGCAAGTGAAAAGATTATTTTAAATAGTGGGGTTACATTTGCCACCCCCCAATCTGTAGGAACTGCTTCAGAGTCAATAGAATTTTGGAAGATGACCAGCAATGCATCCAATATTTCCAGCGCCGCTTCCTTTAATACTCTGGGATGTAGATTATCAGGCCCTGGGGATTTGTCAGCCTTTAACCCCATTCATTCCCCCAGCACCATTTTCTTACTAATACTGATTTCCTTCAATTCAATTCCACACTCTCACTAAACCATTGGTTCCCTAACATTTCTGCCAGGTTATCTGTGCCTCTTTTGTGAAGACAGAACCAAAGTATACGTTCAATTCTTCTGCCATTTCTTTGCTCCCCATTATAATTTCCCCGGAGAGATGGAGAGAGGCAGAGTCACTGACAGATAGGGGTGAGATAGTAATGCAGAGAGTAACAGTGAGATATTCAGGTGGGCAAGCAGCTAATAGTGGGGTACAACAAGGATCACTCCAAAGCCACAGATATTGCCTCATGTTGCCGCTGTCGCCATTTACCTTAAATCAGCATCCTCTGCTTTCCAAGCTTTCCCCCAATGTGCCGATTATCTCAAAGCCGATCCTCTCAGTCCCGGGACATCACTGCAGGAGTTCCTCAGGGTGAGTGTCCGAGGCCCCACCATCTTCAGCTGCTCCATCACTGACCTTCCCTCCATAGGTGAGATGTTCGCTGATGATCGCAGCATTCACAACTCCTCAGATTGTGAAATAGTCAATGCCGGAACACTGAGCAGGACAGGCAGCATCTGTGTAAAGAGAAGCAGATTCTGGGACTGGGGGACTGAGAGACAGGAAGATAGTGAAACACACACAAACTCACTGACAACAAACGCAGTGATGCACACACACACACACACACAGGTACACGCACAGTCTCACACACAGACACACACACACACACACACACACACAGATACACGCACAGTCTCACACACAGACACACACACACACACACAGATACACGCACAGTCTCACACACAGACACACACACACACACAGATACACGCACAGTCTCACACACAGACACACACACAGATACACGCACAGTCTCACACACAGACACACACACACACACACAGATACACGCACAGACACACACACACAGATACACGCACAGTCTCACACACACACACAGATAGAGAACAGTCCCACAGTCTCACTCACAATATCCTAATCTCCCTGGCATTAAGGGGCAATTTGTCACGGCCAATCAACCTAACGCGCGCATCTTTGGAGTGTGGGAGGAAACCGGAGCACCCGGAGGAAACCCACGCAGACACGGGGAGAACGTGCAAACTCCACACAGGCAGTGACCCGAGACCAAAATTGAACCCGGGTCCGTTGCGCTGTGAGGCAGCAGAGCTAACCACTGTGACACCCATGTTGGCCTTCATTGCAAGAGGATTCGAGTAGAAGAGCAAGGATGTCGTACTGCAGCTGGACAGAGCCTCGGTGAGACCACACCTGGAGTCTTGTGTACAGTGTTCCTCTCCTTATCTGAGGAAGGATGTACTTGCCACAGAGGGAGAGCAGTGAATGTTCACCAGACTGATTCCTGGGATGGCAGCATTGATGTCTGAGGGGAGATTGGGTCGGCTGGGCCTGTATTCACTGGAATGTAGAAGAGTGAGCGGGGATCTAATTGAAAGGTATAAAATTCTGACAGTGCTGGACAGGCTGGATACAGGGATATTGTTTCCTCCGGCTGGGGGTGTCTGGAACAAGGGGTCACAGTCTCAGGATACGGGGGAGGCCATTTGGGACTGAGATGAGAGGAAACCTCTTCACTCAGAGGGTGGTGAACCTGTGGGATTCTCTCCCACAGAAAGCTGTGGAGACCAAGTCACTGAATATATTTAACAAGGAAAGAGATAGAATTCTACACTCTAAAGGTGTCGAGGTGTATGGGGAGACCGCTGGGGTATGGCATTGAGACAGAGGATCGGCCATGATAGCGTTGAATGGTGGGTCAGGCTCGAAGGGCTGAATGGCCTCCTCCTATTTTCTATGTTGATGTGACCGCCCCAAGTCTCTTTGGGCCTCCACTCTTTCCAGCCTTTCCCCATTCATAAAGCAATCTGTTCTATCCTTTTTAAAGTGGGTGACCACACAATTGTCTACAATGAAATCCATCTTTCTCTCTTTGAACCATTCAGTTAAGACATTTTACTTTAGGGCAGCACGATGGCACAGTGGTTCGTACTGCTGCCTCACAGCGCCAGGGACCCGGGTTCAATGCCAGCCTCGGGTGACTGTGTGGAGTTTGCACATTCTCCCCGTGTCTGCGTGGGTTTCCTCCGGGTGCTCTGGTTACCTTCCACACTCGCAAGATATATAGGTTAGATGGATTAGCAATGGGGTTATGGGGATAGGGCTGGGGTGAGCGCCTGGGTAAGATACTCTGTCATCAAGTCTGTGCAGACTCAATGAGCTGAATGGCCTCTTATGCAGTGGAATACCTCTGCCATTTGAAGCTTCTCGCTATAAGACTTAAAATGCTGCCTATTTCTGTGAAATGTAGCAAACTTTCTGTCTCATCACCGGGTGACATGATGGCACAGTGGTTAGCACTGCTCCCACACAGCACCAAGGACCCACGTTCAATTCCAGCCTCGGGTGACAGTCTGTGTGGAGTTTGTACGTTCTCCCAGTGTCTGCGTGGGTTTCCTCCGGGTGCTCTGGTTTCCTCCCACACTCCAAAGATGTGCGGGTTAGGTTAATTGGCCGTGCTCAATTGCCCCTTAGTGTTAGGGGGATTCAGGCCCGGGTGGTCTTGTTGTCGGGGGCAGGCTTGATGGACCAAAGGACCTCCTTCTGCACTTTAGGGATTCTATGATGAACGGCATGGTGGCACAGTGGTTAGCACAGCGCCAAGAACCCAGGTTCAATTCCAGCCTCAGCTCGCTGTCAGTGTAGAGTTCTCCCAGTGTCTGCATGGGTTTCCTCCGGGTGCTCCAGTTTCCTCCCACAGTCCAAACATGTGCGGGTAAGGTGGATTGGCCATGATAAATTGACCTTAGTGTCAGGGGATTAACAGGGTAAATATATGGGGTTACGGGAATCGGGCCTGGGTGGGATTGTGGTCGATGCAGACTCGATGGGCCGAATGGTCTGCCCTTTAGGGATTCTATGATTCTAGGATCTCAAATCATTGATACATACGATGAAACTGAGACAGACACGGGGGCTTTGCAGCAGCAGGCAGAATGGGAATCATTGCATCCTGCACCGAGTTTTATTACACAACCAATTTCAGAAAATTCACAACTCTAATTCACAACAGCAAAGTGTGGGATTGCAAACTTGGAATTATTAGCCCAGGACTAAAGTTTAACAGCTAAACACTGACATTCGGAAACAGGAGATGGCCTCACATCTTCAATTCTGTGATTGTCCCCCATCTCCTGCTCTGAATATTACAATATCTCTGCCCCCTTCATGCGTCTGCAGACTTTGAAAGTTACTCAGACATCGGTGAAACTAGTCTTTATCTCGGGGCATTTCCTGTGAAATATGCACCTTCTGCAACGAGACACAATCTAATTGACGCTTTCTGATACAATCTGAATCTCCTTTCAAACAACCTCCCAACCCCACTGTGCAGGAATGTCACCTTTTGTCACATTCCCCAACACAATTGTTGACACTTTATCAGGTGGGAAAAGTAGATTCAACTGACAGATTCTGAGCACCAGGTTGAATCTTTAAGATGTAAAAATGAACTGAAATCCCAGGTCTCTCTGTTCCTGCATCCATTTTAACATTGACCCATTGATTTTAAATTGCTTCTCCTGTATAAAAATATCATCTATCAACCTCAGATTTAAACATGAATAAGCGACTGAGCATCAACTGCGAATTGTAGAAGGTAGTTCCAAACTAATATCACAGCTGGTGTGGCAAAGTGTTTCTGAATTCCACTCCTACAAGTCTAAAATCCTCAACATTGTTTGAAATCCAATGTCCCCAAGTCCTGGACTCCCCAACCAGCAGGAAAAGTTGTTCTTTATCAGTCCTCTCCATTCCCCTTATTATCTTGAAGTGTTTGATCCAATCATCCCGTAGCCTAAATTCCAGCATTACAGAGTAACACTTCAACTACACTTTTCAACAAACAATCCCAAACCAAATACAGAACAGGGTTCATAGAATCCTGTAGTGCAGGAGGCCATTCGGCCCATCGAGTCTGCACTGACCACAATCCCACCCAGGCCCCATCCCTATAGAACATAGAACATAGAAAGCCACAGCACAAACTGGCCCTTCGGCCCACAAGTTGCGCCGATCACATCCCCACCTCTAGGCCTATCTATAGCCCTCAATCCCATTAAATGCCATGTACTCATCCAGAAGTCTCTTAAAAGACCCCAACGAGTTTGCCTCCACCACCACCGACGTCAGCCGATTCCACTCACCCACCACCCTCTGAGTGAAAAACTTACCCCTGACATCCCCCCTGTACCTACCCCCCAGCACCTTAAACCTGTGTCCTCTCGTAGCAACCATTTCAGCCCTTGGAAATAGCCTCTGAGAGTCCACCCTATCCAGACCCCTCAACATCTTGTAAACCTCTATCAGGTCACCTCTCATCCTTCGTCTCTCCAGGGAGAAGAGACCAAGCTCCCTCAACCTATCCTCATAAGGCATGCCCCCCAATCCAGGCAACATCCTTGTAAATCTCCTCTGCACCCTTTCAATAATCCCATACATTTACATCAGCTAATCCTCCTGACACTAAGGGACAATTTAGCTTGGCCAATCCACCTAACCTGTACACCTGATAGAAGTCTGCCAGATTATGAGGGGCATGGACAGAGTGGATAGTCAGAAGATTTTTCCTAGGGTGGAAGAGTTATTACTCGGGAGCAGAGGTTTAAGGTGCGAGGGGCAAGGTTTAAAGGAGATGTGGGAGGAAAGTTTTTTTACACAGAGTGTGGTGGGTGCCTGGAACTCGTTGCCGGGGGAGGGAGTGGAAATGGATACGATAGTGACTTTTCAAGGGCGTCTTGACAAAGACATGAATAAGATGGGAATGGAGGGATATGGTCCCCGGAAGGGTAGGGGGTTTGATTTCAAGATAGCCGCAAATTCACTTTGAGAAAAGTTCCCTCTGCTGTGTCAAAGGAATTTTTAATTGAGGATTTTTATTTCTGGGAAACTGAACTCACATTGAACAGCATCCCAGTGTGGGATTTAAACGCTAGTTTCTTTCAGTCATGGGGCGAGAGATGGAGCGAGAGGGAGAGATACAGATACAGAGGCAGAGAGACACAGAAACAGGATGGGATTGTGCTGTACATGTTTCAGAGCTGACACTGAGACACACACGAGATGTACAATCGCAGACCAGAGTGAATCATTCTCTGTTACCTGCAGTGTCCTGGACATGGACAGAAGCTGACACTCAGACACACACAACAACAACTTGCATTTATATAGCACCTTGGACAGTATTATCCCAAGATGCTTCACACTCCCAGGACAGGTACAGCACAGGGTTAGATACAGAGTAAAGCTCCCTCTGCACTGTCCCCATCAAACACTCCCTGGACAGGTACAGAGTAAAGCTCCCTCTACACTGTCGCCATTAAATACTCCCAGGACAGATACAGCAAGGCTTTAGATGCAGAGTAAAGCTGCCTCGACACTCACCTTCATCCACTCACAGGACAGATACAGTGTTGAAGTTAACTGTCTGTCTGTTTCATTTCCCTCTCCGCTGCACCCGCTCTCGAACACAAATCATTGTCTGGTAGAAAGTGAGAAGGAGCCTCGACAGAGAGGTTGGGAAGGATTGAATGGAGAAAGGCAGAAACCCTCAACACATTTCAAAACTACACTGATTTCCACTTGAAGGAATAACTTCTCCACCCCAACACTATCCCGTCATTCTCGATAAGCCCATGCTGCCCGTGTTCTGTGATAAATTACACGCAAGTGAAAAGATGATTTTAAATAGTGGGGTTACATTTGCCACCCCCCAATCTGTAGGAACTGCTCCAGAGTCTATAGAATTTTGGATGATGACCAGCAAAGCAGATACAGCACGGGGTTCGATCCAGAGTAAAGCTCCCTCTACACTGTCCCCATCAAACACTCCCAGGAAAGGCAAGGAAAGCGGTTAGATACAGAGTACAGCTCCCTCCACACTGTCCCCATCAAACAGTCCCAGGACAGGTACAGCACGGGCTTAGATACAGAGTAAAGCTCCCTCTATACTGTCCCCATCAAACACTCCCAGGACAGGTACAGCACAGGGTTAGATACAGAATAAAGCTCCCTCTGCACAGTCCCCATCAAACACTCCCAGGACAGGTACAGCACAGGGTTAGATACAGAGTAAAGCTCCCTCTCCACTGTCCCCATCAAACACTCCCAGGACAGGTACAGCACGGGTTTAGATACAGAGTAAAGCTCCCTCTACACTGTCCCATCAAACACTCCCAGGACGCACTAGGTTAGATACAGAGTAAAGCTCCCTCTGCACAGTCCCCATCAAACACTCCCTGGACAGGTACAGCCCAGGGTTAGATACAGAGTAAAGCTCCCTCTGCACTGTCCCCATCAAACACACCCAGGACAGGTACAGCACGGGGTTAGATACAGAGTAAAGCTCCCTCTGCACTGTCCCCCATCAAACACTCGCAGGACAGGTACAGCACAGAGTTAGATACAGAGTAAAGCTCCCTCTGCGCTGTCCCCATCAAACACTCCCAGGACAGGTGGAGCACGGGCTTAGATACAGAGTAAAGCTCCCTCTATACTGTCCCCATCAAACACTCCCAGAACAGGTACAGCACGGGCTTAGATACAGAGTAAAGCTCCCTCTATACTGTCCCCATCAAACACTCCCAGGACAGGTACAGCACAGGGTTAGATACAGAGTAAAGCTCCCTCTACACTGTCCCTATCAAACACTCCCTGGACAGTACAGCACGGGGTTTGATGCAGAGTCAAGTTCCCTCTACACTGTCCCCATCAAACACTCCCTGGACAGGGACAGCACGGGGTTAGATACAGAGTAAAGCTCCCTCTACACTGTCCCCAACAAACACACCCAGGACAGGTACAGCACGGTGTTTGATGCAGAGTGAAGTTCCCTCTGCACTGTCCCCATCAAACACTCCCAGGACAGATACAGCATGGGTTTAGATGCAAAGTAAAGCTCCCTCGCTCCTGTCCCCATCAATCACTTCCAGGACAAGTACAGCATGGGCGAGGTACAGGGTAAATTTCCCTCTACACTGTCCCCATCAAACACATCCAGGACAGGTACATCACGGGGTTAGATACAGAGTAAAGCTCCCTTGAAATTGTCCCCATCAAACACTCGCAGGACAGGTACAGCACGGGGTTAGATACAGAGTAAAGCTCCCTCTACACTGTCCCCATCAAACACGCGCAGGGCTTGTACAGCATGTGGTAGATACAGAGTAAAGCTCCCTCTCCACTGCCCCATCAAACACTCCCAGGACAGGTACAGCACAGGGGGAGATACAGAGTAAAGCTCCCTCTACACTGTTCCCATCAAACACTCCCAGGACAGGTACAACACTGGGTTAGATACAGAGTAAAGTTCCCTCTACACTGTCCCCATCACACACACCCAGGACAGCTACAGCACGGGGTTAGATACAGAGTAAACCTCCCTCTACACTGTCCCCATCAAACACTCCCAGAACAGGTACAGCACGGGGTTAGATACAAAGTATAGCTCCCTCTATCCTGTCCCCATCATTCACTCCCAGGACAAGGACAGCATGGGCTAGGTACAGGGTAACGTTCCCACTACACTGTCCCCCATCAAACACTCCCAGGACAGGTACAGCACGGGGTTAGATACAGAGTAAAGCTCCCTCTACACTGTCCCCATCAAACACTCCCAGGACAGGTACAGCACGGGGTTAGATACAGAGTAAAGCTCCCTCTGCACTGTCCCCATCAAACACTCCCAGGACAGATACAGCACGGTTTAGATACAAAGTAATGCTCCCTCTCTACTGTCCACATCAATCACTCCCAGGACAGGGACTGCATGGGCGAGATACAGGGTAAAGGTCCCTCTACACTTTCCCCATCAAACACATCCAGGACAGGAACAGCACGGGGTTAGATACAGAGTAAAGCTCCCTCTACACTGTCCCCATCAAACACATCCAGGACAGGAACAGCACGGGGTTAGATACAGAGTAAAGCTCCCTCTACACTGTCCCCATCAAACACATCCAGGACAGGAACAGCACGGGGCAAGACACCCAGTAAAGCTCCCTCCTCACTGTCCCCATCAAGCACTCCCAGGACACATAGAGCACGGGGTTAGATGCAGAATAAAGTTCCCTCGACACTGTCCCCATCAAACACTCCCAGGACAGGTACAGCACGGGGTCAGATGCAGAGTAAAACTCCCTCTACGTTGTGCTCCATCATTGTGTGTGTGTGAGAGAGAATATGTGCGTGTTTGTGTGTGTGTGTGACAGAGAGGGAATGTGTGACAGACAGTGTTTGAGAGAGACAGGGAGTGTGCGAGAGAGAGACAGGGAGTGTGTGAGTGTGTGTGTGTGTGTGTGTGTGTGAGAGAGTGTATATGTGAGAGAGTGTGAGAGACTGCATGAGAGAGTGTGTGAGCATGAAAGAATGTGTGAGAGAGAGTGTGTGTGTGAGAGAGAGAGTGTGTGTGTGAGAGAGAGTGTGTGCGCAAGAGAGAGAGAGAGAGCGTGTGTATGTGTGTGTGTGTGAGTGCGTAAGAGTGCGCGTGTGTATGAGAGAGAGTCTTGTGTGTGAGAGAAAGAGCGCGTGTATGTGTGGGTGAGAGTGTGTGTGTGTGAGAGTGAGTGTGAGAGAGTGCATGAAGGTTGGCTAAGGTTACTGGGGAGAATTTAAACTAGATAGGTTGGGGGGAGGGGAGCTAGAAGAGTTGACTAGGATCAAGGAACTAATTGATGGGGTGGAGGATGCAGGGGTAAGGGGAATTACAAAATTAATGGTAGAGGAGAGGGTGCAAGTGAATGAAGGCGGTAATTTAGATAAGGGAGTAGAGGGAGACGGTGTTTGCGACTCATCAAAGCGGGTCCAGATAAAAGCTGGAATAAGGACACTTTGCCTGAATGCACGAAGCATTCGGAACAAGGTGAATGAGTTGATGGTGCAAATCAGCACAAGTGGGTACGATCTAGTGGCCATTACAGAAACGTGGCTGAAAGGTGACCAGGACTGGGAGATGAATATCCAGGGGTATCAGGCGTTTAGGAAGAATAGACAGGAAGGAAAAGGTGGTGGGGTCGCGCTATTAATAAGAGATAATATCAGGGTAGTACTGAGGGATGACATAGGCTCTGAGGAACAAAACGTGGAATCATTATGGGTAGAGATGAGGAATAGTAGAGGGAGAAAGACACTAGTAGGTGTGGTATATAGGCCCCCAAATAATAATGTTGAGGTAGGGAGGGCTATAAACAAGCAGATAAGGGATGCGTGTAAAAACGGAACGGCAATAATCATGGGGGACTTCAACATGCACATTGACTGGCAGACTCAAGTCGGTAAGGGTGGAATGGAGGAAGAGTTCTTAGAATGCTGTCGGGATAGTTTCCTTGAACAGCATGTTACGGAACCGACGAGGGAACGAGCTATTTTGGATCTGGTATTGTGTAACGAGGTAGGTAGAATTAAGGATCTTATTGTGAAGGACCCTCTTGGGTCTAGTGACCACAATATGGTCGAATTTCTGATTCAGATGGAAGAGGAGAAAGTTTGGTCCCAAACCAGTGTCCTCTGTTTGAACAGAGGGAAATATGATAGGATGAGGGATGAATTGGCTAAGGTAGACTGGGAGAGCAGGCTGGCAGGTAGGATAGCTGAGGAACAGTGGAGGATTTTTAAGGAGATCCTTTTCAGTTCTCAGCAAAAATATATTCCAGCAAAAAACTAGGATTGTAAGAAAAGGGAGAACCAGCCGTGGATAACGAAGGAAATAAAGGAGAGTATTAAAATAAAAACAGCTGCGTACAGAGTGGCCAAAAATAGTGGAGAAACAAGTGATTGGGAAAAATTTAAGAAACAACAAAGAGAGACTAAGAAAGCGATAAAGAAAGGAAGGATAGACTATGAAGCTAGGCTAGCAATTAATATAAAAAATGATAGTAAAAGTTTTTATAAATATATAAAAAGGAATAGAGTGGCTAGAGTGAATGTTGGACCCTTGGAGGACGAGAGGGGGGAGTTAATAGTGGGAAATGAGGATATGGCTGAGTCTTTAAATACGTTTTTTGTGTCGGTCTTCACGGTGGAGGACACAAATAGTTTGCCAAATATTAACGATAGAGGGTTGGCAGCAGGAGAAATACTTAATACGATTAATGTTACCAGAGAGGCAGTGCTGGGTAGACTAATGGGACTGAAGGTGGACAAGTCCCCGGGTCCGGATGGAATGCATCCCAGGGTATTGAAAGAAATGTCAGAGGTAATAGTGGATGCGTTAGTGATTATTTATCAAAACTCGTTGCATTCTGGGGTAGTGCCGGTTGATTGGAAAACGGCTAATGTTACGCCGCAGTTTAAAAAAGGAAGGAGACAAAAGGCGGGTAACTATAGGCCGGTCAGCTTAACGTCTGTAGTAGGGAAAATGCTGGAATCCATTATTAAAGAGGAGATAGCAGGGCATCTGGATAGAAATGGTTCGATCAATCAGACGCAGCATGGATTCATGAGGGGAAAGTCGTGCTTGACGAACATGTTGGATTTTTATGAAGATGTGACGAGGGCGGTTGATGGAGGAGAACCGGTGGATGCGGTGTTTTTGGATTTCCAAAAGGCGTTTGATAAGGTGCCCCATAAAAGGCTGCTGAAGAAGATTAGGGCACACGGAGTTGGGGGTAGTGTGTTAAAGTGGATTGGGGACTGGCTATCCGACAGGAAGCAGAGTCGGTATAAATGGGTGTTTTTCCGGTTGGAGGAAGGTAACTAGTGGCGTGCCGCAGGGATCGGTACTCGGGCCGCAACTGTTTACCATTTATATAGATGATCTGGAGGAGGGGACGGAGTGTAGGGTAACGAAGTTTGCAGACGACACAAAGATAAGTGGAAAAGTGAATCGTGTGGAGGACGGAGAAGATCTGCAGAGAGATTTGGACAGGCTGAGTGAGTGGGCGAGGATATGGCAAATGGAGTATAACGTTGATAAATGCGAGGTTATACACTTTGGAGGAAATAGTAACAAATGGGATTACTATCTCAATGGAAACAAATTAAAACATGCTACCGTGCAAAGGGACCTGGGGGTCCCTGTGCATGAGACGCAAAAGCCCAGTCTGCAGGTACAACAGGTGATCAAGAAGGCAAATGGGATGTTGGCCTATATTGCGAGGGGGATAGAATATAAAAGCAGGGATGTCTTGATGCACCTGTACAGGGCATTGGTGAGGCCGCAGCTGGAATACTGTGTGCAGTATTGGTCCCCTTATATGAGGAAGGATATATTGGCACTGGAGGGAGTGCAGTGAAGGTTCACCAGGTTGATACTGGAGATGAGGGGTTTGGATTATGAGGAGAGGCTGAGGAGATTGGGTTTGTACTCGTTGGAGTTTAGAAGGATGAGGGGGGATCTTATGGAGACTTATAAGATAATGCGGGGGCTGGATAGGGTGGAGGCGGAGAGATTCTTTCCACTTAGTAAGGACGTTAAAACTAGAGGACACAGCCTCAAAATAAAGGGGGGTCGGTTTAAGACAGAGTTGAGGAGGAACTTCTTCTCCCAGAGGGTGGTGAATCTCTGGAATTCTCTGCCCACTGAGGTGGTGGAGGCTACCTCGCTGAATATGTTTAAAGCGCGGATGGATGGATTCCTGAGCGGTAAGGGAATTAAGGATTATGGGGATCAGGCGGGTAAGTGGTACTGATCCACGTCAGATCAGCCATGATCTTATTGAATGGCGGGGCAGGCTCGAGGGGCTAGATGGCCTACTCCTGCTCCTATTTCTTATGTTCTTATGTAAAAGAGTTTCCACAGCTGGAATCGTGGTCTGTGTGGATGAGCAATCCAAATTAAGATGATTTGCAGAGATACAATTTAAAATTCACATTGTTATATGACTGCATCATGTAACCACGATATTGCAAATTATGGGTCTGTGTGAATTATGGAAAAAGCTATTCGATTTCCCATTCATCTGGTTTTCTTGTCGAATTACCTTTCTTTTTACTTAGTTACCTTTTAGATCAATACTAAATCTCAGATCCTGGCAACAAGAAGGTCATTTATTCTTGTTTTCTTTTGAATATTAATGTCTCAAACGGATAAGTAGCGACCGTTTGGTAAATAAGACAACTGCAAATGACTTGCTGGGACTGAAAGGGCTTCACAAAATTGATGGGAGCTTAATTTTCAGCTTATCTGGATTTGATTTGATTTATTATTGTCACATTTATTAATATATAATGAAAAGTATTGTTTCTTGCGCGCTATACAGACAAAACATAGAGAAGGAAAGGAGAGAGTGCAGAATGAAGTGTCACAGTCACAGCTCGGGTGCAGAGAAAGATCAACTAAATGCGAGATAAGTCAATTCAAAGGTCTGACGGCAGCAGAGAAGAAGCTGTTCTTTCGTCGATTGGTACGTGACCTCAGATTTTTGTACCTTTTTCCCGAAGAAAGAAGCTAGAAGAGAGAATATCCGGGGTACGTGGGGTCCTGAATAATGCTGGATGCGTTCCCGAGGCAGCGGGAAGTATAGACAGAGTCAATGGATGCGAGGCTGGTTTGCGTGATGGATTGGGCTACGTTCAAAACCTTTTGTAGTTCCTTACATTCTTGGGCAGAGCAGGAGACATACCAAGCTGTGACCCAACCAGAAAGAATGCATCTGTAAAAGTTACTGAGATTCGGAGCTGACATGCCAAATTTCCTCAGTCTTCTGAGAAAGTAAGAGGCGTTGGTGGGCTTTCTTAACTATAGTGTCGGCATGTGGGGATCAGGACAGGTTGTTGGTGTTTTGGACACTAAAAACTTGAGGTTCTCGGCCCTTTCTACTTCGTCCCCATTGATGTAGACAGGGGCATGTTCTCCTTTACGCTTCCTGAAGTCGATGACAATCTCCTTCATTTTGCTGACATTGAGGGAGGGATTACTGTGGCTGCACCAGTTCACCAGATTCCCTATCTCATTCCTGTACTCTGTCTCGTCATTGTTTGAGATAAGTTTATTTATTAGTGTCACATGTAGGCTTACATTAGCACAGCAATGACGTTGTGAAAATCCCATAGTCACCACACTCCGGCACCTGTTCGAGTACAAAGAACAAAGAACAGTACAGCACAGGAAACAGGCCCTTCGGCCCTCCAAGCCTGTGCCGCTCCTTGGTCCAACTCGACCATTCGTTTGTATCCCTCCATTCCCAGACTGTTCATGTGACTATCCAGGTCAGTCTTAAATGATGCCAGCGTGTCTGCCTCCACCACCCTACTTGGCAGCGCATTCCAGGCCCCCACCACCCTCTGTGTAAAAAACATCCCTCTGATATCTGAGTTATACCTCGCCGCTCTCACCTTGAGCCCGTGACCCCTCGTGATCGTCACCTCCGACCTGGGAAAAAGCTTCGCACTGTTCACCCTATCTATACCCTTCATAATTTTGTACACCTCTATTAGGTCTCCCTTCATTCTCCGTCTTTCCAGGGAGAACAAGTCCAGTTTACCAAATCTCCCCCCATAGCTAAGACCCTCCATACCAGGCAACATCCTGGCAAACCTTCTCTGCACTCTGTCTAAACCCTCCACGTCCTTCTGGTAGTGCGGCGACCAGAACTGGATGCAGTACTCCAAATGTGGCGATCACGAGGGGTCACGGGCTCAAGCTGAGAGGGGCGAAGTATAACTCAGACATCAGAGGGACATTTTTTACACAGAGGGTGGTGGGGGCCTGGAATACGCTGCCAAGTAGGGTGGTGGAGGCAGTCATGCTGACCTCGTTTAAGACTTACCTGGATAGTCACATGAGCAGCCTGGGAATGGAGGGATACAAACGATTGGTCTAGTTGGACCAAGGACCGGCACAGGCTTGGAGGGCCGAAGGGCCTGTTTCCTGTGCTGTACTGTTCTTTGTTCTTTGTTCTAACCAGCGTTCTGTACAACTGCCACATCAGACTCCAGCTTTTATACTCTATACCCCGTCCTATCAAGGAAAGCATACCATATTCCTTCTTCACCACCATCTCCAAATCTACTGCCACCTTCAAGGATTTGTGGACTTGCACACCGAGGTCCCTCTGTGTTTCTATACTCTTGATGGCTATTATTGTGTAATCAGTATTGTGTAAGCAATGTTGTGAAATCAATATTGTGCAATAAATATTGTACAATCAGTATTGTGTCATCAATGTTGTGTAATCAATGTTGTGTAATCAATATTGTGTAATCAATATTGTGTAATCAATGTTGTGTAATCAATACTGTGTAATCAAAGTTGTGTAATCAATGTTGTGTAATCAATATTGTGTAATCAATACTGTGTGATCAAAGTACTGTAATCAATACTGTGTAATCAAAGTTGTGGAATCAATATTCTGAATATTCCGGGGTACAAGTGTTTTCGGCGAGACAGACGAGGGGCCAAAAGAGGTGGGGGAGTAGCAGTATTAGTCAGAGAGCATTTTACAGCGGTGCAGAGGGAGGACAATTCAGAGGGGTCGTGTAACGAGTCACTCTGGGTGGAGCTCAGCAACAGGAATGGAGCTGTCACGCTGTTGGGGGTATACTGCAGGCCCCCCAACTGCCCAAGGGAAGTGGAAGAACGGAAATGTCAGGAGAGAATGGATATGTGCAGGAAAAATAGGGTTGTTGTAGTGGGAGACTTCAATTTCCCTGGTATAGAATGGAAATCGCGTAGGGCTGGGAGTCTGAATGGGGAGGAATTTGTAAAATGTGTACAGGAAGGTTCTTTGGAACAATATGTAGATCGCCCGACTAGAGAGGGGGCTATACTGGACCTAGTACTGGGGATTGAGCCCGGTCAGGTCTTCAAAGTTTCGGGAGGGGAACATGTGGCAAATAGTGACCACAATTCTGTTAGCTTTAGGATAGTGATGGAAAAGGATGAGTGGTGTCCCAAGGGTAAGGTGTTGGATTGGGGGAAGGCTAACTTAAGTGGGATTAGGCAGGAATTGACAGCTGTTGATCGGGAGAGGCTGTTTGAGGGTAAATCCACATCTGGCATGTGGGAGTCTTTTAAGGAACAGTTGTTAGGGCTACAGGACAGGCATGTGCCTGTAAAAAAGGACAGGAAGGGTCGGATTCGAGAACCGTGGATAACCAGGGAAATTGAGGGATTGGTGAAAAAGAAAAGAGAGGCGTACGTTAGGTCCAGGCAGCTAAAAACGGAGGGAGCTCTGGAGGAATACAAAGAAAGTAGGAAAGAACTCAAACGAGCAATTAGAAGGGAAAAAATAGGTCACGAAATGTCCTTGGCAGACAGGATTAAGGAGAATCCCAAGGCATTTTATTCATACGTTAGGAGCAAAAGGGTTGTCAGAGAAAAAAATCGGACCCCTCAGGGACAAAAGTGGGGAATTATGCTTGGAGGCCAAAGAAGTAGGGGAGATCCGAAATGAATACTTTGCATCGGTATTCACAAAAGAAATGGATGTGTTGACTGGGAGTGTCTCGGCGGGACTGTTGACCCGTTAGAGAAAATCTCCATCACAATGGAGGAAGTGTTAGGTTTTTTAGGGAATATAAAGACTGACAAATCTCCAGGGCCTGATGGAATCTATCCAAGGCTGCTCAGGGAGACGAGAGATGAAATAGCTGGGCCTCTGACGCAAATCTTTGTGTCGTCACTGGACACAGGTGAGGTCCCAGAGGATTGGAGGATAGCTAATGTGGTCCCGTTATTTAAGAAGGGTAGGAAGGATAACCCGGGTAATTATAGGCCGGTGAGCTTGACGTCCGTGGTAGGGAAGTTGTTGGAGAGGATTCTTAGAGATAGGATGTATGCGCATTTAGAAAGGAATAAACTCCTTAACGATAGTCAGCATGGTTTTGTGAGAGGGAGGTCATGCCTCACTAACCTGGTGGAGGTTTTTGAAGAAGTGACGAGAATGGTTGACGATGGAAGGGCCGTGGATGTCGTCGATATGGACTTTAGTAAAGCGTTTGACAAAGTCCCTCATAGTAGGTTGGTGCAAAATGTTGGATCTCACGGGATAAAGGGGGAGTGGCTGGATGGGTGGAGAACTGGCTTGGTCACAGAAGACAGAGGGTGGTAGTGGAAGGGTCTTTTTCCGGCTCCATGCCTGTGACTAGTGGTGTTCCGCAGGGCTCTGTATTGGGACCTCTGCTGTTTGTGATATATATATAAACGATCTGGAAGAAGGTGTAACTGGGGTGATCAGTAACTTTGCGGACGACACGAAAATGGCTGGACTTGCAGATAGTGAGGAACATTGTCAGAGGCTACAGAAGGATATAGATAGGCTGGAAATTTGGGCAAAGAAATGGCAGATGGAGTTCAATCCAGATGAATGCGAAGTGATGCATTTTGGTAGAACTAACGTCGGGGGGAGCTATACGGTAAATGGCAGAACCATAAAGGGTGTAGATACGCAGAGGGACCTGGGTGTGCAAGTCCACAGATCCTTGAAGGTGACGTCACAGGTGGAGAAGGTAGTGAATAAGGCATATGGCATGCTTGCCTTCATAGGATGGGACATAGAGTATAAAAGTTGGGGTCTGATGTTGCAGTTGTATAGAACGTTGGTTCAGCCGCATTTGGAATACTGCACCTAGTTCCGTTCGCCACACTACCAGAAGGACGTGGAGGCTTAAGAGAGAATACAGAGGAGGTTTACCAGGATGTTGCCTGGTATGGAAGG
Source organism: Mustelus asterias (assembly GCF_964213995.1). Classification (NCBI taxonomy): domain Eukaryota; kingdom Metazoa; phylum Chordata; class Chondrichthyes; order Carcharhiniformes; family Triakidae; genus Mustelus; species Mustelus asterias. Next base: position 151,527 of record NW_027590285.1, on the reverse strand, counting down.
GCTTAGTTATAAGGAGAGATTGGGTAAACTGGGGTTGTTCTCACTGGAAAGACGGAGGATGGGGGGTGACCTAATCGAGGTGTATAAAATTATGAAAGGCAAAGTTAGGGTGAACCGTGGGAAGCATTTTCCCAAGTCGGTGGTGACGTCCACGAGGGGTCATAGGTTCAAGGTGAGAGGGGGAAGGTTTAACACGGATATCAGAAGGACGTATTTTACACAGAGGGTGGTGGGAGCCTGGAATGCGCTGCCGGGCAAAGTGGTGGAGGCGGACACACTGGGAACGATTATGACTTATCTAGATACCCACATGAACGGAGTGGGAATGAAGGGATACAAAAGAATGGTCTAGTTTGGACCAGGGAGCGGCGTGGACTTGGAGGGCCGAAGGGCTGGTTCCTGTGCTGTTTTGTTCTGTGTTCTTTGTAATATTGTGTAATCAATGTTGTGTAATCATAACTGTGTAATCAATGTTGTGTAATTAATATTGTGTAATCAATGTTGTGTAATCATAACTGTGTAATCAATGTTGTGTAATTAATATTGTGTAATCAATGTTGTGTAATCATAACTGTGCAATCAATGTTGTGTAATTAATATTGTGTAATCAATGTTGTGTAATCAATACTGTGTAATCAATATTTTGTAATCAATGTTGTGTAATCCTTATTGTGTAATAAATATTGTGTAATCCTTATTGTGTAATCATTATTGTGGAATCAATATTGTGTAATCCTTATTGTGTAATCAAAATTGTGAATTGAAGGTATTTGACCCAGATTATTTTAACGTGCTTCACTGAACACAGTACTTTAATTTAACAGCAAAGTTCCTTTTCTGACTGTCGATTCTGGGCAGTGGTTCGAAAATCACCATTTTGTTACAAAATGTTTCCACTGTCTGTTCACTTTGGGAGGTATGACTTTATCAAAAACAGAAAATACTGGAAAATCTCAGCAGGTCTGACAGGATCTGTGAATCATAGAATCCCTAGAGGGCAGAAGGAGGCCATTTGGCCCATCGAGCCTACACCGACAACAATCCCACCCAGGCCCTATCCCCGTAACCCCACATATTTACCCTGCTAGTCCCCCTGACACTAAGTGGCGATTTATCATGGTCGATCCACCTAACCTGCAGATCTTTGGACTGCGGGAGGAAACCGGAGCACCCGGAGGAAACCCACACAGACACGGAGGGAATGTGCAAACTCCACACAGACAGAAGAGAGAATAGAGACAACGCTTTGAGTCTGACGAAGGGTCATCCAGAGTTGAAACATTTGCTCTATTCTCTCCCCTCGGACCTGCTGAGTTTTTCCAGCATTTCCTGTTTTTATTTCAGATTCCAGCATCCACGGTATTTTGCTTTTATCTTACTGTTCATCAAAGATGGCACCGTTTGCAGATTAAAGTTTATTTATTGGTCACAAGTAGGCTTATATTAACTCTGCAACTAAGTTAATTTTGTTGAAAAGTCACTTATTGCAAACGAGCTGCCAGAGGCAGTAGTGGAGGCGGGTACAATTTTGCCTTTCAAAAAGCATTTAGACAGTTACATGGATAAGATGGGCTGCACAGTGGCACAATGGTTAGCACTGCTGCCTCACAGCGGCAGGGATCCGGGTTCAATTCCAGCCTGAGGTCTCTGTCTGTGTGGAGTCTGCACATTCTCCCCGTGTCTGCGTGGGTTTCCTCCGGGTGCTCCAGTTCCCTTCCACAGTCCAAAGGTGAGCAGGTTAGGTTGATTGGCCATAGTAAATTGCCCCTTAGTGTCAGGTGGACTAGCATGATAAATGGGTGGGGTTACAGGGATCTGGTCTGGGTGGGATGGTGATTGGTGCAGACATGATGGGCCAAATGGCCTCCTTCTGCACATTAGGTATTCTATGATTTCTATGGGTATAAAGGGATATGGGCCAAATGCGGGCAATTGGGACTCGCTTATTGGTGAAAACTGGGATGTGTGGACAAGTTGGGCCAAAGGGCCTGTTTCCATGCTGTAAATCTCTCTGAATCGACTGTGATAATCCCCAAGTCGCCACACTCCGGCACCTGTTTGGGTGTACTCAGGGAGAATTTAGCATGGTCAATGCACCTGACCAGCATGTCTTTGGACACTGAGGGAGAACTTAGCATGGCCAATGCACCTGACCAGCATGTCTTTGGACACTAAGGGGCAATTTAGCATGGCCAATGCACCTGACCAGCATGTCTTTGGACACTAAGGGGCAATTTAGCATGGCCAATGCATCTGACCAGCATGTCTTTGGACACTTAGGGAGAACTTAGCATGGCCAATGCACCTGACCAGCATGTCTTTGGACACTAAGGGGCAATTTAGCATGGCCAATGCACCTGACCAGCATGTCTTTGGACACTAAGGGGCAATTTAGCATGGCCAATGCACCTGACCAGCATGTCTTTGGACACTAAGGGGCAATTTAGCATGGCCAATCCCCCGAACCTGTACACCTCTGCACACTAAGGGCCCGATTTTACCATTTTGATTCCAAGCGCTGAATCTGGACGCAATTCAGATCTGAATTGGAAATCTGTTCTCCGGGGGCCCCATACGCACTTACCCTGGAAAAAACATTGTGAGTCTGAATCGCTCTGTGGGCGGGGCTTCTCGCTCTCGAAACGCTGCAACTCCGATCGGAGCTCTGAACTGCACGTGCGCAGTGAGAAATACATCTGAAATGGGCGCCCCTGTCACATCGCTCCCGGGCAGCAACAAGCGGATCAAGTGACCTGGGAGCGAAAAGTGGGAGTGATGGCCCCCACAGACATCGTCACACCCCACAACATAACTATCCCCCTTTACACCCACCTCCCCCACTACCCAGACCGATCGCGACCCCCCCCCCACCAATCACCCGCAGAATGGCAACAGCAACCCTCCCACCCCTGCCCCCTTCACCAGAGAATGATCTGATCCACCTCCCTCCCCTCCCCCCATGACCAGAGAATGATCTGATCCACCTCCCTCCCCTCCCCCCATGACCAGAGAATGATCTGATCCACCTCCCTCCCCACCCCCCATGACCAGAGAATGATCTGATCCACCTCCCTCCCCTCCCCCCATGACCAGAGAATGATCTGATCCACCTCCGGCCTCCCGCACCCCCACCCCCACCCCCCTCTCCCCCCACCACTGATCTGAGTCAGAGAGCCGCCAGAAGCTCTGATCTTACCCCCTCAGAGCTGGACTGCCCGAAACAGACCTTTGCCGAGCACATCTGTTCCGCGCCGAATCTGGACGGGCGAACGCGATGGTAAGGGCGGAAATGCAGGTAAGATTGGGCATCCAGCTCATTAAGTCAATTTAAATGCATCACCCATTTCGGGCGCGGTTCGGATCGCGGCCATTTTCGGGCCTTGGTAAAGTGGACATCTGCACGGATTGTACTAATCGCCTCACACCTGACTTTACCAAGTTTTCGCGCCCGTTAAGGCAATTTAACATGGCCAATCAACCGATCCTCCATATCTTTGGACACGAAGGGGCAAGTTAGCATGGTTAATCCACCTATCCTTCTCATCTTTGGACACGAAGGGGCAATTCAGCATGGCCAATCCACCCAACCTGCACATCTTTGGACACTACACAACCTGCTGGTCTGAGGCTTTATCCCGCTGGCAAATCAGACCATGAGGCCCTTAGTGTGGTGTAACATAACCGATGTTTCGTGCCAAAATCAGTATTGTTCATTCTCAGTGTGTGGGCATTGCTGACTTTAGTGTCCATCCTTGGAAATTCATCGTTGGAGCTTTCTTACAAACACAGGGCAGACTCAGTCACTTCAGAGGACAGTTGAGTCAACCACATTGGTGTGGGGCTGGAGTCACGTAGAGCTGAGCCTGGGTAAGGACCTCTCCTGAAGTACATCAGTGAACTGGTCAGGTTTTTAAAACAACCCATCAACTTCACCGCTATTTTCACTGACTTATTTCCAGATTTTACAAACTGAATTGAAATGTTTAAAGCCCCGTTCTCTGGCCCAGCTCAACACGAAGGTGCCCGAAAATCCTCTTATTCTGCTCACACTCTGTACCCCCAACATTAATTAATCTTCATATTCAGAAATAGATTGATACTTCGTGGGGTGGCACAGCGCCAGGGACCCTGGTTCGATTCCTGGCCTCGGGTCACTGTCTGTGTGGAGTTTGCACGTTCTCCCCGTGTCTGCGTGGGTTTCCTCCGGGTGCTCCGGTTTCCTCCCACAGTCCAAAGATATGCAGGTTCGGTGGATTGGCCATGCTAAATTGCCCCTTAGTGTCAGGGAGACTTGCTAGAGTAAATGCATGGGGTTACAGGGACAGGGCCTGGGTGGGATTGTGGCCGGTGCAGACTCGATGGGCTGAATGGCCTCCTTCTGCACTAGAATTATACGATTCAGCGTGGCATGAGTGCTAAATTTAGCATGACCAATTCACCTAACCTGCAAATCTTTGGATAGTAAGGGGCAATTAGCATGGCCAATACACCTAACCCGCACATCTGTGGACACTGAGGGGCAATGTAGAATGGCCAATCCACCGAACCAGTACATCTGTGGACACTAAGAGGCAATGTAGAATGGCCAATCCACTGAACCAGTACATCTGTGGACACTAAGGGGCAAGGTAGAATGGCCAATCCACCTATCCAGTACATCTGTGGACACTAGGGGACAATGTAGAATGGCCAATCCACCTATCCAGTACATCTGTGGACACTAAGGGGCAATGTAGAATGGCCAATCCACCTATCCAGTACATCTGTGGACACTAAGGACACTTTAGCATTGCCAATCCACCTAACAGCACGTTTTTCAGACTGTGGGAGGAAACCGGAGCAGCCGGAGGAAACCCATGCAGACATGGGGAGAACATGCAGACTCCGCACAGACAGTGACCCAAGCCGGGAATCGAACCTGTGTCCCTGGTGCTGTGAGGCAACATAGCTAATCCAATTAGCCAGGCAGCAGGTTATTTTAGTCTTGGCATTCTGCAATGTGATCGGATTCATTGAACTGTCATGATTTTTTCACGATCTGTTTAAATTTCCAAGGATTATCACATTAAAAGCATCTTAAGGAAATGTCTGAGTGAATAACCCATCGCCCCCATGACTGTTTTGGAGGAGTTGAACAACAGGAACTGAACTGAAGGATGTTTTTCTTACCATAAAAGTCAGATCCATAACCTGATGTGAAGAAGACAGATTTATGTTAAATCTTGGATAAAATTATTTCAAAATCAACATGCTGAAAGATATTTATGCCTTAGGAACAAAGAAAAGTGCTGCAGAGGAACAGACCCTTCGATGTTCACTCTCCCATGTATCTCTTGGAATGGGATTGTTTTTGTTGTGTAAACAAGTGCTGATTGTATCGGGAGGTTTTACACTCAAGCATCAGTGAATAAGTATAAAGGTTATTTATTCGTGTCACAAGTAGGCTTACATCAACACTGCAATGAAGTTACTGTGAAAATCCCACAGTTGCTACACTCTGGCGCCTGTTTGGATAACACTGAGGGAGTATTTTGCATGGCCAATGTACCTAACCAGCACTTCTATGGGACTTTGGAAGGAAACCGGAGCGCCCGGAGAAAACTCATGCAGACACGGGGAGAACGTGCAGACTCCACACAGACAGTGACCCGAGCCGGGAATCAAACCCAGGTCCCTGGAGCTGTGAAGCAGCAGTGCTAACCACTGTGCTACCGTGCCGGATTCACCACCCTCTGGCTGAAGAAATTCCTCCTCGTCTCAGTTCTGAACTAAGAAGTCTCACAACAGCAGGTTAAAGTCCCACAGGTTTATTTCGAATCACGAGCTTTCGGAACGCTGCTCCTTCATCAGGTGAGTGGGAAACTGGTGTTGTGAGACTTCTTACTGCGCACACCCCAGTCCAACACCGCCATCTCCACATCACATTTCTAAAGGGCCGTCCCTTTCCTCTGAGTCTGTGCCCTCGGGTCCAAGTCTCCCCAACTAATGGAAACATCTTCCCCAAGCGCACTCTATCCAGGCCTTTCATTATTCTGTAAGTTTCAATGTGATCCCCTTCCTCATACTTCCAAACTGCATCGAGTGTGGACCCCCAGACATCAGACGCTCCTCATGCGTCAAGTCTTTCATTCCCCGGATCATTCTTGTGAACCTGCTCTGGACCCTCTCCAAGGCCAGCACATCCTTCCTTAGATACGGGGACCATAATTGCTGACAATATTGTGAATGCGGTCAGACCAGTGTCTTATAAACCCTCAGCAGTACACCCCTGCTTTTGTATTCTCGTCGTCTCGAAATTAACACTAGCAGAGTGATCTCTGCTGTATCGAATTAATATTGACCCTACATTATTTCCAACTTTCCATCCCTCCCTGACCCTCAACACCCCATCGAGGCTGTAACTGTTCTACGTTGGGTATAAAAAGTGTTGGATTGAAGGGGGTTAAGTGAAGCTGTTTGTTTAGTGACTGGAATTGATGTGAGTCTCCATGGATCCGATTAGTGTGCCTGGAGGGATTCCCCTCTTCTATTAATAAGGGATTCCGTTCAATGTGTTGTCCCATTGAGTCAGCGGGAGCGGCAACTCCGACAGCAACAGAGATCAGCGGCTGTGGAGAGAGAGGGAGGGAGAGGAGAGATCAGAATCTGGGAGCAATGGATTGGAGTCTTCCAACAATGGATCAGAATCTGGGAACAATGGATTGGAATGTTACGACAATGGATCAGAATCTGGGAACAATGGATTGGAATCTTGCAACAATGGATCGGAATCTGGGAACAATGAACCGGAATGTTCCAACCAAGGACAGGAGTTTATTCTATTGGATTTCTGTGTTTACTGATTATTATTGGATTATGACATCAGTTGCTCGGACTCAATATCTACTGAGGGTGATTCAATGTTTTTACTATCCCCTCCTGGCGATTGTTGGTGTTCCGGGTAAGTCTCTGGCTGGAATTGGACCGGCCCGACCGCCACGGGAATCGGAGCAGGCGAGGGGCGGAGAATGGGAAGGTCTGTTGAACACGGGTGGGATTTTGCAGCTTGGGGAAGAGTGAGGCTGGAAAGGCCCGTCCCCTGTGTCCAGTTCCTAATTCTAGAAAGGCTGTTTAACTGTATTGATTTTCTTGTCATTTCCTGTACTGGGTTTGCTGCTCTTGTTGAATCTCTGTATCCGGTTATTAATTCTTTCAGCCACTGACAATTGTCTCAGGGTCTATGGGCTGGGATGTCTTCTGAGTGCTGTGACTTTCCATAGACATGTGACCTCAAACACTATTCCTTCGTGTGTAAAATATTGAGACAGAATCCTTTTCACCCTCTGCATATAACACCAGTTCACCCACCCAATCACCAGGCCACAGAATTAATTTTATTGGTCATATCTGCACAGCAGGATCTCACAGAGAGAAAACATATTTCATTAAATTTGAAATTTATTCATCAGTGTCACAAGTATGCGAACATTAACATTGCAATGAAGTTACTATAAAAATCCCCGAATCACCACACTCCAGTGCCTGTTCAGGTACACTGAGGGAAAATTTAGCACGGCCAATGCACCCAACCAGCACAACTTTCAGATAGTGGGAGGAAACTGGAGCACTCGGAGGAAACTCACGCAGACATGGGGAGAACATGCAGAATCTGCACAGACAGTGGCCAAACCTGCAATTGAACCCGGACCTCTGCTGCTGTGAGGCAGCAATGCTATCCCCTGTGCCACCACAAGCTCTCCGAGAGCAACAGGAATACAAACACACAGACACACCCAAACACACATACATTAATACACACATTTGTTGATAGAAGCAATCAGATTTAGATACTCCCACTCACACACAAATTCAAGAACCAAAATTGCTGCAACACTCCAGAATAACGCACACTTAGGAACACTCGTCAGGTACTCTGTTGCTCACACACAAACACGCACACACACACATGCATACTGGTACAGACAATATAGACACACGCAACACACACACGATAGGGGGGCAGGATAACAGCTACTCCCTGTCCATTGATGGTGGGGTGATCAAGTAAAACCGCGTGACAGCCTGGAACTCAGGTCCACGTCCCATTTCTCACCTCTTGCAACCTTCACCGGCAATGGATAAACAGTGGATTCAGTCTCCTGCCCATTTCCGGCAAGAGGCTGAATAAATTATTTCAATCTATTTTAAAACAAATTTAAATGAAATTAGTGAGCCTGGGATGGAATTGTGCGCCACACTTGCCTTTGCAGCCTCACCGGGAGAGGTTGGGTCCGGTGAGGAAAACAGCTGGCCACATGTATGAGGACGAGTCATGATGACCTCGCCGGGAGAACTGAAGGCCATTGAGGACACCGGGCAAGGTCGAGGGCAAAGGTAGGTGCCCCTTGGGCAATGCCCACCGGGCAGTACCAGGGAGTGGGGCATGAGGTGGTGGGGTCTACAGGGGCGGAGCCTGAAGGTAGCGGGGCCGACTCTGAACGTAGTTGCAGGGTCGGAGAGGGTCCCGTTACCACACTGCCCGCTGTCTGTGGGGTGGGGTGGTCCCCGCTGCCACTCTGCACGTGATTGGTGTTGGTAAGGAGGGGGGCATCACTGCCTCTCTGCATGCACATTGGGGTAGGGAGGGGGTCTCGCTGCCACACCGAACGTGATTGGTGGAGGCAGGGAGGGGGGCATCACTGCCTCTTTGCATGTACAGTGGGGTAGGGAGGGGGTTTCGCTGCCTCTCTGCATGCACAGTGGGGTAGGGAGGGGGTCTCGCTGCCTCTCTGCATGCACAGTGGGGGTAGTGTGGGGTCTCGCTGCCTCTCTGCATGCACAGTGGGGTAGGGAGGGGGTCTCACTGCCTCACTGCATGCACAGTGGGGTAGGGAGGGGGTCTCGCTGCCTCTCTACATACACAGTGGGGTGGGGAGGGGGTCTGGTTGCCTCTCTGCATGCACAGTGGGGTAGGGAGGGGGGCATCACTGCCTCTCTGCATGCACAGTGGGGTAGGGAGGGGTCTCGCTGCCTCTCTGCATGCACAGTGGGGTAGGGAGGGGGTCTTGCTGCCTCTCTGCCTGCACAGTGGGGTAGGGAGGGGGATCTTGCTGCCTCTCTGCCTGCACAGTGGGTTAAGGAGGCGTGCCCTGCTGACACTCTGCATGCAATTGGTGTGGGGGAAGGGGCGGTGATTGGTCCAGGTGGTGGGGAGGGGGCTGGGTCTATATCTGGTCGGGGGCTGCTCAGAAAGAGCTGAGGACCCCCGGACTACCTGGGGGCAGCTGCTGTGTTGAAGCGAGCTGCAGCAGCAGAGAGCTGACAGATGTCTCTCTCAGACCAGGCAGCTCACTGCTGGCTGCAATTGCGCATTTGCAACCAGATAGGTTTGGGAGGTAGTGGGTATCCCAGCCAGCGCTGTGAGAGCTGCAAGTGATGGGGCCACTGCTGTGGGTGGTCCAACAGCCATCGAGTTTTAACAGCACAAAATGAGGCCCTTCGACCATTATGTCTGAATAGGTCATCAAACACCTATCCAATCCAATCCCATTTTCCAGCACTCGATCCATAGCCTTGTCATAGAGTTTACAGAATGGAAACAGGCCCTTCGGCCCATCTTATCCATGCTGCCCTTTCTTTTTAAACCCCTAAACTAATCCCAATTGCCCACATTTGCCCCATATCCCTCTATACCCATCGTGCCCATTTAACTATCTAAACGCTTTTAAAAAATAAAATTGTACCCGCCTCTACTACTGCCTCTGGCAGCTCGTTCCAGACACTCACCACCCTCTGTGTGATAAAATTGCCCCTCTGGACACTTTTGTATCTTTCCCCTCTCTCCTTAAACCTGTGCCATCTAGTTTTAGACTCCCCTACCTTTAGGAAAAGATATTGACTATTGAGCTGATCTGTGCCCCTCATTATTTTATAGACCTCAAGAAGATCACCCCTCAGCCTCCTACGCTCCAGAGAAAAAAGTCCCAGTCTATTCAGCCTATCCTTATAACTCAATCCATCAAGTCCCAGTCGCATCCTCGGAAATCTTTTCTGCACTCTTTCTAGTTTAATAATTATATGCTCTGGCGTTTGAGTTGCTGATCTAAATGCCTCTTGTGGTTTTTCCCGCTTCTACCATCCTTTCAGGCCGTGAGCTGCAGATCCCATCACCCTGTGGATGAAAACATTTTCCCTCAAATCCACACAAACACCTGCCCTTTACCTTAACTCCACGCCCCTCTGGTTATTGACACCTCTACTAAAGGGAAAAGGTTTCTTCCTATCCGTGTGCCACATAATTGTGTTCATATCACTCAGCTCCCCCCCCCCACCCCCCGCCCCCACCTGAAAGCATTCCCCACCACCACCCACTACACCCACTCCACCTCCAGCCGTCTCTGCTCTAAGGTAAAAAACCCAGCCTAACCAGCCTCTCCTCATAGCTGAAACTCTCCAGCCCAGGCAGCATCCTGGTGAATCTCCTCTCCACCGTTTCCAGTGTAATCACATCCTTCCTGTAGTGTGATGACCAGAGCTGTGCACAGTTCTCTTGCTCTGGTCCAACCAGCATTTTATACACTTCCATCATCACCTCCCAGCTCTTATAGTCTATGCTGCGGCTGCTAAAGGCAAGTATCCTACATGTCGTCTTAACCACCTCATCTACCTGTCTTGCTGCTTTTGGAGATCCACATATCTGCAGCCCAAATTCATTCTGGTCCTCTGCACTTCCTCAGACTCGACCGGACATGGTGCATTTCCTTGCCCGGATAGTCGTCCCAAATGCATGGCCTCACATTGGTCAGGTGTAAATTACATTTGCCCATTTGCCCAGCCTTTCAGTTTCCTCAGCACGGTGGCACAGTGGTTAGCACTGCTGCCCCACAGCGCCAGGGACGTGTGTTCCATTTCTGGCTTGGACCACATCTGTGTGGAGTTTGCACATTCTCCACGTGTCTTCATGGGTTTCCTCCGGGTGCTCCAGTTTCCGCCCACAGTCGGAAGACTTGTGGGTTAGGTGGATTGGCCAGGATATACTGGACTTAGTGTCAGGGAGAATTGCTTGGGTAAATGCATGGGGTTCAGGGGATATCGCCTGGGTGGGATTGTGCTCAGTCCAGACTCGATGGGCTGAATGGCCTCCTTCTGCACTGTAGGATTCTATGATTCCTGTCATCTAAGGCTTTCCTCCTCAATATTTACCACACCACCAATTTTTGTATCATCTGCAAACTTACTGATCACACCTCACACATTCATGTCCAGACCATCAATGTACACTACAAACAGCAAGGGACCCAGCATCGATCCCTGTGGAACCCCACTGAACACAGGCTTGCAGTCACAAAAACAACCTTCCACCATCACCCTCTGCCATTCAGCCATTTTGAATATAATTTACCAAATTGACCTGGTTCCAATCGGAATCACTTCCTTGTTCAGTCTTCCATATTTGTCAAAAGCTTTTCTGAAGAACACGTAGACTACATCGACTGCACTTCCCTCATCTCCTCATCCAGTCACCTCCTCAATATATTCCAGCGAATTGTCAGACATGATCTCCCCCTGTCAAAGGCACGCTGACTATTGTTCATAAATCCTTACCTCTCGAAGTGGAGATTAATTCTGTCCCTCAGGTTGTTTTCCAATCATTTCCCGAACACGGATATGGTGATGGTGGTGTCCTGGCCGTGATCTTGGATATCTCCAGGGCACCTTGCAGGATGGCAGTATGGCACAGTGGTTAGCACTGCTGCCTCACAGCATCAGGGATCCCATTTCAATTCCTGGGATTCCATCAGCACCAGTGAAGCTTCTTTTTAAAACTTTGTTCCATTCTCACATCTCGCCTGTTGGGATTTCTCCTATTACAAGAACGTGTGGTGTTCCTCTGGAAAGAATCCACTGTGAGCAAGTCCAGTTTCTCGCAGCTCCCCAATGTCCACATTCAGCCTTGTAAATTCAGTCTCGATCACAGCCGTCCCGTGTACATCATCAACCTGCATAAGTTCATTGGTAAGGTCAGGGCACATCGTGCTGATGTTTCAGCTTGAGATGCAAAAGACTGATTTGATTTGAATTGATTTGGTTTATTATTTTCACATATAATAAATATGTGATCCAAGCCGGGAATCGAACTCAGGTCCCTGTGAGACAGCAGTGCTAACCATTGTGCCACCATGCTGCCGACTCAGGAACAGCTTCTTCTCTGCTGCCATCTGACGTTTTAATGGGCCCACATCGCATTCAGATGATCTTATTCTACACCCTCGCTCTGAGTCCAACATTACATTCTGCACTCTCTCCTTCTCTATGTTCAGGGTTACAGTGTTACAGAGTTCAGTGTTGGGCCAGGGAGATGGTGTCTGTGGACCTGTTGGGGAGGTAGGTGAACTGTAGTGTATCCAGGCAATCTGGGAGGCCGGAATTGATTCATGCCATGACTAACCTTTTGATGCATTTCATAACATTGGATATAAAGTGAAAAGTGTTGTTGCTTGAGTGCCATACAGACAAAGCATACTGTACATAGAGAAGGAGAGAGGGCAGAATGTAATGTTGCAGTCATAGCTAGGATGTAGTAAAAGATCATCTTAATGCAATGTGGGTCCATTCAAACGTCTGATGGCAGCAGAGAAGCTGTTCCTGAGTCGGCAGCATGGTGGCACAATGGTTAGCGCTGCTGTCTCACAGGAACCTGAGTTCGATTCCCGGCTTGGATCACTGTCTGTGTGGAATTTGCACATTCCACCCGTATGCGCATGGGTTTGCTCCGGATGCTCCAGTTTTCCCCCACAGTCCAAAATGTGCAGGTTAGGTTGATTGGCCATGTTAACTGCCCATTAGCGTCCTGGGATATGTATGTTTGGGGGATTAGCAGGGTGCATATGTGGGATTTCGGGGATAGGACCTGGGTGGGATTGTTGTCGGTGTAGACTCGATGGGTCAAATGGCCCCCTTCTGCACTGTAGTGATTCTATGATTCTATGAGTCGGTTGGTCCATGTCCTCACACATTTTTTATCTTTTTCTCTGATGGAACAAGTGGGAAAAGTTGATGTCCGTGGTGCGCTATTCCTGAATTAGGCTGGTTGCTTTTGTGAGGTAACGGGAGGTTGAGACAGAGTTAATGAGTGGGAGGTTGGTTTGAGTGATGGACTGGTCTGCATTCACCAAGCTTTGAAGTTTCTCGCAGTCTTGGACAGAGCAGGAGCCATACCAAGCTAGAATGTTATTTATGGTGCATCTGTAAAAGTTGATGAGAGTCGCAGCTGACATGCCAAATGTCCCTAAACCTCTGAGAAAATAGAGGCGTTCGGAGACTTTTTTAATTATAGGGACGTCATGGAGGAACCAGGAAAGGTTTTTCGTGATGTGGACCCTAAAACGTGAAGCTCTCGACTATTTCAACTTCATCCCATTGATGTAGATCGGGGCATGTACTCCACTAGGCTTCCAGAAGTCGATTTGCTTTGTTGACATTGAGGAAGAGATTATTGTTGTCGCCCCAGTTCACCAGATTCTCTGTCTCTTCCTCCGACCCACTGCAGGTGTCATCAGCAAACTTGGGAACCGAGTTGCAGGGGAATTTGGCCACACAGTCACCAGTGTATAAGGAGTATAGTAAGGGGCTGAGGACGCAGCCTTACGGGGCACCGCTGTTCAGGATGATTGTGAAGGAGATGTTGTTGATTGTCCTTAATTTTGCTCTCTATGGATTAGGAAGTTGAGGATCCAATTGCAGAGGCAGGAGCCAAGCCCAGCGCCACGAACTTTGGACATGAGTTTCGTAGGACTAATGGTGTTGCAGGCTGAGCTGTAGTTGATAAACACGAGTCTGTGTTCCAGGGTTCACTGTCGGGCCCGGGAGATGGCATTGTGGACCTGTTGTGGATGTCGGTGAACTGTCGTGGATCCAGGCAATCTGGGAAGCCGGAACTGATTCATGCCATGACTAACCTTTTGATGCATTTCATAATATTGGACATCAGAGTCACCGGACGATAGGCATTAAGGCAGCCTGCTTGGCTTTTCCTTTGGTACTGGCCTTTGTTTGAGTTTTACCTGGTGCATAGATTGGCAACCTTCCTGCCGAGAGACGACTGCAGCTGCACTGGTCCAGTAGACCAACGTGGGACAGCAGTAATCGCACTGAGCATTATGGACGATAGCGATTCGCTGAACCCTGAAACTTTCTCCCACTCTTGAAAGAAACACTGGAAGTTGTGTTCTGTGCCAATCGAGTGTGAGATTACTATTTTTTCCTGTGTTGTGCTAACAGTGGCCACAATGCTGTGATCTCCTCTCCAGGGTACAGTTCTGTGTAAATATAATAGAGATTCTGTGCTGTCAAGGCATCAGGATCTCCCTCTGCCAATTGTTAGTATTGTCCAGAGGCAAGGGTCAAACCAGCCCTCTTTGGTACCAGCTCTGTTGCAGGGGTTGTCAGTAAACTGTCTGAGAGACGACAGATTACCATCTACAGGATTCCAGTCTGGATTTTCTGTCAGGGTTTACTCCCTCACCCTTGGAGCTGAGTGAGGGTCAATGTTGTGGACTCTCCGGAAAGCTCTCTCCCAAATGTATACCAGTGTGTTGCTACCATGGACTGCACGGTGACACAGTAGTTAGCACTGCTGATTCACAGCGTCAGGGAGCTGGGTTCAATTCCAGGCTTGGGTCACTGTCTGTGTGGAGTTTGGACCTTCTCCCCGTGTCTGTGTGGGTTTCCTCCGGATGCTCCACTTTCCTCTCACACTGCAAAAGACGTGCTGGTTTAAAAAAAAGATTTAAGTCATTTTATGTGTATACATTCTTTTTTATTTTAACCCATCCTCAGTCCAAATGGTAACTTCTTTCCCTGAATCCTGTCTAATTTTATTCTTTATTTCCCTTCCTGACAGTGAACATAATCACAATTGTGACACTGACGAGCAGAAACTGTGGTCTGTCCAAATGTGTGACTCGTTACCTGGTGGCCATGTCAGCGGGGGATCTGCTGGTCGTTATCCTCGACCTGATATTCAGACACATTCCCATTGTTTATTGGGAACAGTTTGATTTCCTGCGCTCGCTCCCCGTGTGTAACATCCACGCCGTCCTGCTTTATGCAGCCACTGACTGTTCTGTCTGGTTCACCGTCACTTTCACCTTTGATCGATTTGTGGCCATTTGCTGCCCCAAGCTGAAGAGTAAATATTGCAGTGAGAAATCGGCGGCTGTGGTTCTGGGAACAGTGACGGTGCTGAGCTGTTTAAAGAACATTTTCTGGTATTTTATGTTCTCAAATAGATATCAGCTGCTGAACGTCCCCTGGTTTTGTGAGGTCACAATGGATGTTCTGTTCTCTCCGGTCTGGGGAACAATCGAGATCCTCCACCACATTCTAACCCCGGCTGTCCCGTTCGTCCTGATTCTGCTGCTCAACGTTTTCACCGTCAGACACATTTTAATGAGCAGCAGAGCCCGCAGGAGACTCCGGACTCACAGCAGTGGGGAGAATCCCAGAGACCCTGAGATGGAGAGTCGCAGGAAATCCATCATTTTACTGTTTGTTATCTCAGCCAATTTCATCCTCTTATGGTCGACATTAATGGTTTATTCTATATGGAGTCGGATGGATGATTTGGGCTATGAGTCGGTATGGTTAGATAACTATGTTCTGGAATTTGGTTTCATGTTGCAACTCACAAGTTGTTGTACAAACACTGCCATTTATGCTGTGACACAGATTCACTTCAGGCAGCAGCTCATCAATCTGCTGAAAGCTCCCCTTACTTCAATTCTTCAACTCATTAGACCCTGAGAGGAAACTACAACTACAAGACCCCTGACTCTTTCTATTGGACTTTCAAATATAAATAACAAACAGTTGCCATGTCTGGTGGCCAGGTATGGATACGAATATTTGCCCGTGGGTCAGTGTTGACAATATCAACAAGGGCAGAAGTACCACCAATCACTACTCTTCACACTTGGGAATGGCCAGGACATCCGGAGACGTGGCTGCACACGGAGAGTGCCGGTCCGTTCATGGGGTCTATGTTCCTGAAATGGTAGATGCTGATTCAAAATGGATGGCCGTTCACAGGGTGAGTTACTCAAACACAAGGACAAGAGTGGAGAAACTTCACACCTCTTTCATGACACCCGGGATCCCGGAAATGTTAGTTCCTGAAAATAAACCACTCTTCATCAGCCAGGAATTTGTGCATTCGATGAAGTTGGACAGAATTTGACACGTTTGGGCAGTGTCATATTATGATGTGGAGATGCCGGCGTTGGACTGGGGTAAACACAGTAAGAAGTTTAACAACACCAGGTTAAAGTCCAACAGGTTTATTTGGTCGCAAAAGCCACTTTTGCTACCAAATAAACCTGTTGGACTTTAACCTGGTGTTGTTAAACTTCTTACAGTGTCATATTACCCATCATCCAATGGCCTGGCAGAATGAGCGGCCCAAACAGTAAAAGCAGGTTCAAAATACCATCCCTCAGTCTCTTTGGACACCAAACCATCCAGATTTCATCTTCAATTACAGAATGACACCCTCCAACCTCCCCCCGACCTCCCCGCTTCAACAACTGGAATAGCCCCAGCAGAGTTGGTCATGGGAAGTTCACTCCGCCCAGTGTTAAGTCTGACCTTCTCAGGGTGGGAGCTAACACCCAGTGCCGTTCCCACCAGCCAGGAGAGGCACCTAAAGGCAAGTGATAGGTTATTGGTAAAGAATCATGGCAATGGATCCGCGTGGTTATGAGGCACGGTCGAGTCTGGAACAGGGCCAGTTTCCTATCAAGTCCGCTTGGGAGATACCATCCTATGGGAATGCTTCAATCATCTACAAGCCATGAAGCCCCAGGCCGTGCAGGAAAAATCAATTCCCAGCAGACCGGGAACTTTGGAAAGAATTCCAGGCACTCCGGCTCCTGTTCCTCATCTCCGCCAGTGGGAACCTCGGAGTCTGAAATGGACACAGTGGGTTTAGCCTCTCGATCACATTGTCACCCGATAAAGGGAACTCGGGCCACACGCTCATGGTGGAAGAGGCGAGCTCCGGTCTGCTGAACCCCACTCACTTCCGAGGCTGAGCAGCAGGAACCAGACCCAGCATTGAAACTCCAAAAAAGGCTTCCAAGGTGGTCAGCCCTCGGCGGTTACTCAGACCTAGAGGGGGAGGGGGTGCAGTGACTTCAATCAGGTTCATGAGTTGGACACGGGCAAATATAAACTACCAAACTGAGGCCTGTGAAATGTGCCCACTCAGGGAGCTCCACAGAGTGCAAGCTGCAGAGAGTGAAGCACTGAGAGCTGGGGTAAGTGTGGGAGTTTAGGGAAGTGGGTGGAGAGGTATTGCTGTGTCTTGTGTCCCTTACTGCCCGGTCCCTTACGGCCAGGTCCAGTGTGGGTAGGTGTCCCCCAGACATTACAGTTCAGAAAGTGACGTGAGCAGATGTGTTTATTGAGACTTTCAGAAGGCTTTCGACAAGGTCTCACATCGCAGACTGCCATGTAAAGTGAAAGCACATGGGATTACAGGCAATGTTTTGAGACGGATAGAAAGCTGGTTCACTGATAGAAAGCAAAGAGTTGGCAATAAATGGGCCTTTTTCTGATTAGCAGTCAGTGTCTAGTGGGGTTCTGCAGGAATCTGTGCACGGACCCCAACTGCTCACATTATATATTAATTATTCTGAAAATGGAACTAAATGTATCATCTCCAAATTTGCAGATGATAAAAGGTGTGTGCGGGTGAGCTATGAGAAACATGCAGACATGCTTCAGTGTGATTTGAACAGGCTCAATGTGTGCGCATGTGCAAAGCAGTTGCAGTAAAATGTGGATAAATGTGAGGTTATCCACTTGAGCAGCAATAATAGGAAGGCAGATTATTATTTGAATGGGTGTAAATTGAGAGAGGTGGATACTCAGCGAGACCTTGGTGTCCGTATGCATCAGTAAGTGAAAGTCAGCGCGCATGTACAACCGGCAGTAAAGAAGACAACTGTAATGCTGCCCTTCATAGGGATAAGATTGGAGTACAGGAAGAGAGATGTGTCACTGCAGTTGTACAGGGCATTGCTGAGGCCACACTTCGAGTATTGTGTGCAGTTTTGGTGTCCTTATCTGAGGAAGGATATCCTCGCTATCGAGGGAGTACAGCGAATGTTTACCAGGCTGATTCCTGGGATGGCAAGTCTGTGATATGAAGAGAGACTAAGTCGGTTAGGGCTTTATTCATTGGAGTTCATTCGAGTGAAACATATAATATTGGACCATGTTTAGACAGGGTAGATTCAGAAAGAATGTTCCTGATGCTCAGGAAGTTGAGGACTAGGGTTCATGGGTTGAGGATAAGCATCAACCTTTTAGAACAGAGGTGAGGAGAAATTTCTCCACTCTGATGATCTATGGACTTCGCTACCACAGAAAGTAGCTGAGGCCAAAACCTTTCGTGATTTCAGGAATAAATTATGTATCGCTCTTGGGGCTAAAGTGATCACGGGATATGGGAGCAAGGGATGGTCAGAATATTGAAGTTGATGATGATCCCTGATCAAACTGAATGTCGGAGCTGGGTCGAAGGGCCGAATGGCCTGCTCCTGCTGTTCCTATATTTCAATGTTTCTATGATTGTGAAGCTGAGGTGACTCTGTACACGGTGTGAATCTGAACATGATCCGAGTCCGAACCTTGTGTGAATCTGAACAGCGTCTCTGTCTGAACCTGGGTGGGTCTGAACCTGGTGCGGGGCCTCTCGACATGATTGCCAGTATTCCACTTGCCTTCCTAACTGCCGATTCAACCTGCAGGTTAACCTTTAGAGAATCTTGAACAAGGCCTCCCAAATTCCTTTGTGCATCTGATTTTCTAAGCATTTCCCCATTTAGAAAATAGTCTCTGCCTCCATTCCTCCTTCCAAAGAGCATAACCTCACACTTTTCCTCATTGTATTCCATCTGCCCCCTCTTTATCCACTGTCCTAACCTGTCCAAGTCCTTCTGCAGCCCTCCTCCTCCCCCTCCCACTTCCGCAATACTCCCTGTCCCTCTGCATATCATTGCATCATCACCAAACTTAGCAACAGTGCCTTCATTTCGTTTTTCCAAATTATTAATGTGTATTGTGAAAAGTTGTGGTCCCAGCACCGACCCCTGAGGCGCACCACTTGTCCCCGGCTGCCATCCTGAAAGAAGATCCCTTCATCCCTACTCTCTGCATTCTGCCAGTCAGCCAATCCTCTATCCATGCCAGGATCTTACCCTCAACACCATTGGCACTTAACTTATATAACAGTCTCCTATGCTGCGCCTTATCAAAGAAAGATCACCACCAATGCCACCTCAATTTCCTCAGCGATGTCTTTTAGAAACCTGGGGTGTACTCCATCCGGTCCAGGTGATTTATCCACCCACAGACCTTTCAGTTTCCCCAGAACCTTCTCCTGAGTGATGGCCACTACACCCACCTGTGTCCCCCGACTCTCCTGGAGCTCTGGCATCCCACTGGTGTCTTCAACCGTGAAGACTGATGCAAACTAATCAGTTCCTCTGCCATTTCTTTGTTTCCTATTATTCCTTCTCCAGCCTCATTTTTCAGTGATCCAATGGGTATTTTTGCCTCTCTCTTAACTTTTATATATTGGAAAACCTCCTCCTCTCCTCTTTTATAATACAAGCTCGCTTACACTCATATTTCATCTTCTCCCCCCTTATTGCTTTTTTAAGTTGTCCTCTGCTCGCTTTCAAAAGCTTCTCAATCTTCTGCCTTCCCACTAATCCTTGCCACTAAGGATGCTTTCCCTTTTGTGTTTTTACTGTCAGCCATGGATTCCTCGTCCTCCCTGTGGCATGTTTCCTCCTCCTTGGGATGAATTTCTGTTGTGCCTCCCAAATAACTCTCAAGAACTCCTGCCATTGCTGTTCCACTGTCTTCCCTGCTCGGCTCCCTTTCCAATCAACTCTGGCCAGCTCCTCCTTCATGTCCTTGTAGTTATCTTTATTTAATTCAAATACCTTTACATCTGATTCCAGGTTCTTCCTCTCAAACTGCAGGGTAAATTCTATCATATTGTGGTCACTCCTCCCTAAGGGTTCCTTCACCTTAAGTTCCCTAATCAAGTCTGCCTCATTACACATCGCCAAATCCAGAATTGCCTGTTCCGTAGTAGGCTCTGTCACAAGCTGCTCCAAAAACCATCTCTTAGACATTCCACAAATTCCTTTTCTTCGGATCCACGACCTACCTGATTTTCCCAGTCCACCTTAGAATCTTAGAAACCGACATATTGAAGTCCCCCATGATTATTGTAACATTGCCTTTTCTATCTCCTGATGTATTTTCTGCCCCTCATTCTCTCACTATCCTCATCCCTACCCTCAGACTGTACTTTACCCTTTACCTCCGCCAATCAGACACGATGTTTACATTTGAAGGCCAGTTTCCAATGTTCAAAGTCTCTCTATTTTTCCCTTGCCTCCTTTTTCCCTTTTGCCTGTAATTCAGATTGATTCAATTATTTTGCTTGCTGTTCCTCCCTTTCCTTTTCTTTTCCCTGTAATTCAAATAGTTTTAATTATTTTTTATATTGAGTCAGTTTCATTTGTAACTGAATTTCCAACGATTCTGACTGAGCTTCTGACAATTCCAAATGCTGTGCTATTGCCACAATTATCTCTCCTTTCTGTACTCTGTCTGGCAATGTCAACTGGAATGTGTTTCCAATTCCAAAAGCTTTGCTTTACAAAGAACAAGAACAAAGAACAATACAGCACAGGAACAGGCCCTTCGGCCCTCCAAGCCCGCGCCGCTCCCCGGTCCAGGATTGAATCCTGAATCCAGGATCCCCGCCCAATTTTCCAGCCTATCTACATACCAATATCCTATCCACCGAGCTGTCCCTCACAGCTACGATGCTTTGTTCATTACAACCGATTAACTCATCCCACCCCCCCATTCCAGACCATGTGATCTCCAGGGAGAGGCGAAAACCCAGAGTGAAAAACCCCAGGGCCAATATGGGGAAAAAAATCTGGGAAATTCCTCTCCGACCCCCTGAGGCGATCGAAACGAGTCCAGGAGATCACAATGGCCCCGATCGGAAAATGCTTCCCAACCCTAGTCATTTCCACTTCCACGAACACCATATGAATTCCCTGCCCCCGAGACAGGTTCCCAACTATCCGCAGTCTCACTCTGTACTGGCACCAGCAAAATGATCATAGAATGAAGCCTTGAAACGAGAAACAAGGAACAATTAGCCCGTGCCGCTCCCTGGTCCAAACTAGACCACTCTTTTGTATCCCTCCATTCCCACTCCGTTCATATAGCTGTCTAGATAAGTCTTAAACGTTCCCAGTGTGTCGGCCTCCACCACCTTGCCCGGCAAGTGACACTGGACCTCTGTCGCTGACATTGGAGTGTTTGATGGGATGTTACAGATGATGTTTGCTCCGTGTTTAAGGGCTGCCACCGTTCCCTCCGCACTCTGGCTGGCAGCGTGAGGGGACAGACTGACTTCGCACCTAATCCCTGCAGTAAATATCCTGGGAGTGTTTGTTGGATCAGTGTGTATTGATATAACACCATGTTGTTCCCCTCTCATCTGAAAGCTCCCTCCTCACACCAACACACTCCCTCTCACCTCAGCAACCGCCTCTCACCTCAACTCCCACCGTCCACAGCAACACCCCTCACCTCAACACTGACCCTCTCAAATCAAAATTCCCCTTCACCTCAACACTCTCTCTCTCACCCCACTCACATCAAAAATAGGATTGACCTTGTGAGTTCCTTCAATCTTTCTGATTCTAGGCTGCCATCAACAGCATAAAGTTTCACTGTGCACCGTCCGTCTGTTCCTCCAGGAACACCCGAGTGTTAAATAATTTCTGAATAGAGCATCTATTTCAGGTCAGGGAAAGGTCGCGGCGTTGAAGCATGATGCTAAATACCAGCATTAACTATACCAATGTCTGATTTCTCCATGTCCCGTGTTACATTGATTTGGGTGAGAATTTAGGAGGCATGGTTAGTAAGTTTGCAGATGACACCAAGATTGGTGGCACAGTGGACAGTGAAAGTTATCTCCGATTGCAACGGGATCTTGATCAATTGGGCCTGTGGGCTGACAAATGGCAGATGAAGTTCAATTGAGATAAATGCGAGATTATGCATTTTGGTAGATGGAATCAGGGCAGGATTTACTGAGTTACCCTTACTGGGTAGGGAGTTGGGAAGAGTTACAGAACAAAGAAATCTAGAGCGGTGGTAAGGGAAATACAGACATTGACAGCAAAACAGAGGTGTGGGTTGAAGTGAGATGGTGGGATGAGACACAGGATCTGCCACTTACCAATCACACCCTTGCCAGAGAAGAGCCTGTCTCAATCCTCACTTTTTAGATCCTTTCTCATTTCTTCAAATTTGTCCGTTTTCCGGTTTAGAAGCTCAACCCGAGGACCAGATCTATCTTTATCCATGATCAAGAACAAAACAAAGAACAAAGAATGATACAGCACAGGAACAGGCCTTTCGGCCCTCCAAGCCCGCGCCGCTCCCTGGTCCAAACTAGACCATTCTTTTGTATCCCTCCATTCCCACTCCGTTCATGTGGCTTTCTAGATAATTCTTAAACGTTCCCAGTGTGTCCGCCTCCACCACATTGCCCGGCAGCGCAGTCCAGGCCCCCACAACCCTCTGTGTCAAATACGTCCTTCTGATATCCCTGTTAAACATCCCCCCCTTCACCTTGAACCTATGACCCCTCGTAAACGTCACCACCAACCTGGGAAAAAGCTTCCCACCGTTCACCCTATCGATGCCTTTCATAATTTTATACACCTCTATCAGTTCACCCCTCATCCTCCATCTTTCCAGTGAGAACAACCCCAGTTTACCCAATCTCTCCTCATAACTAAGCCCCTCCATACCAAGCAACATTCTGGTAAACCTCCTCTGCACTCTCTCTAAAGCCTCCACGTCCTTCTGGTAGTGTGGCGACCAGAACTGGACGCAGTACTCCAAATGCGGCTGAACCAACGTTCTGTACAACTGCAACATCAGACCCCAACTTTTATACTCTATGCCCCGTCCTATTAAGGCAAGCATGCCATATGCCTTCTTCACAACCTTCTCCACCTGTGACATCACCTTCAAGGATCTGTGGACTTGCACACCCAGGTCCCTCTGCGCATCTACACCCTTTATGGTTCTGCCATTTATCGTATAGCTCCTCCCTATGTTAGTTCCACCAAAATGCATCACTTCGCATTTATCTGGATTGAACTCCATCTGCCATTTCTTTGCCCAAATTTCCAGCCTATCTATATCCTTCTGTAGCCTCTGACAATGCTCCTCACTATCTGCATGTCCAGCTATTTTCGTGTCGTCCGCAAACTTACTGATCACCCCAGTTACACCTTCTTCCAGATCGTTGAAATAAATCACAAACAGCAGAGGTCCCAATACAGAGCCCTGCGGAACACCACTAGTCACAGGCCTCCAGCCGGAAAAAGACCCTTCCACGACCACCCTCTGTCTTCTGTGACCCAGCCAGTTCTCCACCCATCTAGCCACCTCCCCCTTTATCCCATGAAATCCAATCTTTTGCACCAACCTGCCATGAGAAACTTTTTCAAACGCTTTACTAAAGTCCATATCGACGACATCCAAGGCCCTTCTCTCGTCAACCATTCTAGTCACTTGTTCAAAAAACTCCACCAGGTTAGTGAGGCATGACCTCCCTCTCACAAAACCATGCTGACTATCGTGAATGAGTTTATTCCTTTCCAAATGCGCATACATCCTATCTCTAAGAATCTTCTCCAACAAGTTCCCTACCACGGACGTCAAGCTCACCGGCCTATAATATCCTGGGTTATCCTTCCTACCCTTCTTAAATAACGGGACCACATTGGCTATCCTCCAATCCTCTGGGACCTCACCTGTGTCCAATGACGAGACAAAGATTTGCGTCAGAGGCCCAACGATTTCATCTCTCGTCTCCCTGAGCAGCCTTGGATAGATTTCATCAGGCCCTGGGGAAGTGTCAGTCTTTATATTCCCTAAAAAAACCTAACACGTCCTCCCTTGTAATGGAGATTCTCTCCAACGGGTCAACAGTCCCCTCCGAGACACTCCCAATCAAAACATCCCTCTCCTTTGTGAATACCGACGCAAAGTATTCATTTAGGATCTCAAGTTGAAACTAATGGCGTTATGATCACTGGAAACAAAGTGTTCCCCTGCACACACTTCCGTCACTTGTCCTAACTCGTTTCCTAAAAGGAAATCTAATTTTGCATCCTCTCTGATTGGTACCTCTATATCTTGATTTGGAAAATTTTCCTGAACACATTTTACAAGCTCGAACTCGTCTAGACCTTTAACAGTATGGGAGTCCCAATCTATATGTGGAAAATTAAAATCCTCTCCGATGACAACTTTATGTTTCCTGCAGTTGTCTGCTATCTCTCTGCAGATTTGCTCCTCCAATTCTCGCTGACTATTGGGTGGTCTATAATACACCCCCATGAATGTGGTCATACCACCCATATGGCCTCGGTCGACAAACCCTCTAATCTGTCCTGCCTGAGCACTGCTGTAACATTTTCCCTGACTAGCAATACCACCCCCCCCCCCCCACCCTTCATCCCTCTGCCTCTATCACGTCTGAAACATCGGAACCCTGGAACATTGAGCTGTCAGTCCTGCCCCTCCTGCAGCCAAGTTTCACTGATGGCTATAATGTCATATTTCCATGTGTCATTCCACGCCTTCAGCTCATCTGCCTTCCCCACAATACTCCTGGCATTGAAAGAGACACACCTCAGAAGATTATTACCACCACACAAAACCCTTCTATTTGTGATATTTCATGAACTATTAACATCATTTACTTTCACCCCTGCTCCACTATCTGCTCTGGCACTCTGGTTCCCATCCCCCTGCAAATCTAGTTTAAACCCTCCCCAATAACACTGGCAAACCTCCCTGCAAGTATATTGGTCCCCTTGTAGTTCAGGTGTAACCCGTCTCTCTTGTACAGGTTCCACCTGCCCCAGAAGAGGTCCCAATGACCTAGAAATCTGAAACCCTGCCCCCTACACCAGTTCCTCAGCCACGTGTTCATCCGCCTGAGCATCCTACTCTTACCCTCACTGGCACGTGGCACAGGTAGCAATCATGTGGTGCTGTTCATGTGGCTATCTAGATAATTCTTAAATGATCCTAGCGTGTCTGCCTCAACCAACTTGCTTGGTAGAACATTCCAGGCCCCCACCACCATCTGTGTAAAATACATCCCCCGCATATCTGTCTTGAACCTTGCTCCCCTTACCTGAACTTGTGACCCCTTGTGTTTGTCATTTCTGACCTGGGAAAATGTTCACCCTATCGATGCCCTTCATAATTTTGAAAACTTCTATTAGGTTGCCCCTCAACCTCCGTCTTTCCAGGGAGAACAACCCCAGTTTACTCAATTTCTCCTCATAGCTAAGCCCCTCCATACCAGGCAACATCCTGGTAAACCTCCTCTGTACTCTGTCCAAAGCCTCCACGTCCTTCTGGTAGTGTGGCGACCAGAACTGGACACAGAATTCCAAATGCGGCCGAACCAACGTTCTACAGAACCGCAACATCAGACCCCAACTTTTATAATCTATGCTCCGTCCAATAAAGGCAAGCATGCCATATGCCGTATTCACTACCTTCTCCACCTGTGACGTCACCTTTAAGGACCTGTGGAGTTATGGACTCAGTGCCCAGCTCCCTGTCTCTGGAGAAAAGTCTCAGTCACAGCCCTCTGGGATTCCTGATTTACAGAATTAATCAAGTAAATAAACAAATAAATAAATGTTGGGAGGCTGATTTTAAAAAGTCTCCAAGGAATGGACACAGCTTGTTCCCAGTTTAAAGAGGGGAGTTTATCTATTTCTGTGACTGAGATGTTGCCTATTCAGACTCGGAATATACGTGGCGTTCAGTGTCTGGGTGGGAGGATTACACCAGGCATGAAGCTGGGAGAATTACATTTCTCCCCTTTGTCCCATCCGGATATCGTCAAATTATTGCCCCGTGATCTGGCTGTGCATCAATAACCAGCTGCCTTTCCCGAACTCCAACTTGTAAACACGCAAATTTAAAATGGAACTGGCTCAGTGACTGTAAAACACTTGGGAAGGAGGAGGGAGGGATGAAATTAAAATTCCCCGGCCTTGGAAATGGCTTGTTCCCAATTCCAGAGTCCGTATTGTGTTTTTAGATGGGGTGGTGTGAATTGGAGAATGGCCAGGGGCAGGGGGTCGGGACAGGGGTTTAATATCACTGCCTCTGTCACTCCAGCTTTCAGGATTGTTGTGTTTCACTGGAGTGGAGCGATTCCTGCTCTTTGCCCCAAGGTTTAATGCAGCCTCTGTGACTAGGCCTCAATTCAAGCCCGAATCTCACAGGGCCCTCAGGAAGCCTCCTCCATTTGCTTCATCCCCAAACAGTGTCTGTGCTAAATTGGATGGGATGAATGATTCAATAAAAACTGTAGCAGCCTCTTTAATTCTTCTTTTGGGATGTTATTGAGGGTTTCACTCGCTCTCTCTCTGCGTCCCTTTGTGTATCTTTGTGATTGAAGGAAATGAAGGAAAGGTGACAGAGAGAGAGATTGTGAAAACAGTGGTGGAAATGTGGTTTCTTCACAGATTCCAACATGACAACAAATGCAGCAGAAACAGGTGGAGAGAGAGAGAGAGGGAGAGGAGAAACGAGGCGGATGTGGAAACAGCTGGATGTGGTGGGTTAAACTGAGGCTGTTAGTGGGACGGGGCTTCAATGAGGGACACACCCTCCATTTTAATTCTGAGGGTCGTGTTGGGATCGTGTCTCAGTCTCTTTTTCCCACGCTCTCTCAGTCTGATTCTCTGTCAGTCTCAGTCTCTCTCTCTCAGTCTGATTCTCTGTCAGTCTCACTCTCTCTCTCAGTCTGATTCTCTGTCAGTCTAAGTCTCTCTCTCAGTCTGATTCTCTGTCAGTCTCAGTCTCTCTCTCAGTCTGATTCTCTGTCAATCTCAGTCTCTCTCTCAGTCTGATTCTCTGCCAGTCTCAGTCTCTCTCTCAGTCTGATTCTCTGTCAGTCTCAGTCTCTCTCTCAGTCTGATTCTCTGTCAGTCTCAGTCTCTCTCTCAGTCTGATTCTCTGTCAGTCTCAGTCTCTCTCTCAGTCTGATTCTCTGTCAGTCTCAGTCTCTCTCTCAGTCTGATTCTCTGTCAGTCTGAATCTCTCTCTCTGTCTGATTCTCTGTCAATCTCAGTCTCTCTCTCAGTCTGATTCTCTGTCAATCTCAGTCTCTCTCTCAGTCTGATACTCTGTCAGTCTCAGTCTCTCTCTCAGTCTGATTCTCTGTCAGTCTCAGTCTCTCTCTCAGTCTGATTCTCTGTCAGTCTCAGTCTCTCTCTCAGTCTGATTCTCTGTCAGTCTCAGTCTCTCTCTCAGTCTGATTCTCTGTCAGTCTCAGTCTCTCTCTCAGTCTGATTCTCTGTCAGTCTCAATTTCTCTCTCAGTCTGATTCTCTGTCAGTCTCAGTCTCTCTCTCAGTCTGATTCTCTGTCAGTCTCAGTCTCTCTCTCAGTCTGATTCTCTGTCAATCTCAGTCTCTCTCTCAGTCTGATTCTCTGTCAGTCTCAGTCTCTCTCTCAGTCTGATTCTCTGTCAGTCTCAGTCTCTCTCTCAGTCTGATTCTCTGTCAGTCTCAGTCTCTCTCTCAGTCTGATTCTCTGTCAGTCTCAGTCTCTCTCTCAGTCTGATTCTCTGTCAGTCTCAGTCTCTCTCTCAGTCTGATTCTCTGTCAGTCTCAATCTCTCTCTCAGTCTGATTCTCTGTCAGTCTCAGTCTCTCTCTCAGTCTGATTCTCTGTCAGTCTCAGTCTCTCTCTCTCAGTCTGATTCTCTGTCAGTCTCAGTCTCTCTCTCAGTCTGATTCTCTGTCAGTCTCAGTCTCTCTCTCAGTCTGATTCTCTGTCAGTCTCAGTCTCTCTCTCAGTCTGATTCTCTGTCAGTCTCAGTCTCTCTCTCAGTCTGATTCTCTGTCAGTCTCAGTCTCTCTCTCAGACTGATTCTCTGTCAGTCTCAGTCTCTCTCTCAGTCTGATTCTCTGTCAGTCTCAGTCTCTCTCAGACTGATTCTCTGTCAGTCTCAGTCTCTCTCAGTCTGATTCTCTGTCAGTCTCAGTCTCTCTCAGTCTGATTCTCTGTCAGTCTCAGTCTCTCTCTCAGTCTGATTCTCTGTCATCTCAGTCTCTCTCTCAGTCTGATTCTCTGTCAGTCTCAGTCTCTCTCAGTCTGATTCTCTGTCAGTCTCAGTCTCTCTCTCAGTCTGATTCTCTGTCAGTCTCAATCTCTCTCTCAGTCTGATTCTCTGTCAGTCTCAGTCTCTCTCTCAGTCTGATTCTCTGTCAGTCTCAATCTCTCTCTCAGTCTGATTCTCTGTCAGTCTCAGTCTCTCTCTCAGTCTGATTCTCTGTCAGTCTCAGTCTCTCTCTCAGTCTGATTCTCTGTCAGTCTCAGTCTCTCTCTCAGTCTGATTCTCTGTCAGTCTCAATCTCTCTCTCAGTCTGATTCTCTGTCAGTCTCAGTCTCTCTCTCAGTCTGATTCTCTGTCAATCTCAGTCTCTCTCTCAGTGTGATTCTCTGTCAGTCTCAGTCTCTCTCTCAGTCTGATTCTCTGTCAGTCTCACTCTCTCTCTCCGTCTGATTCTCTGTCAGTCTCACTCTCTCTCTCAGTCTGATTCTCTGTCAGTCTCAGTCTCTCTCAGTCTGATTCTCTGTCAGTCTCAGTCTCTCTCTCAGTCTGATTCTCTGTCAGTCTGAATCTCTCTCTCTGTCTGATTCTCTGTCAATCTCAGTCTCTCTCTCAGTCTGATTCTCTGTCAGTCTCACTCTCTCTCTCCGTCTGATTCTCTGTCAGTCTCACTCTCTCTCTCAGTCTGATTCTCTGTCAGTCTCAGTCTCTCTCTCAGTCTGATTCTCTGTCAGTCTCACTCTCTCTCTCAGTCTGATTCTCTGTCAGTCTCACTTTCTCTCTCAGTCTGATTCTCTGTCTGTCTAAGTCTCTCTCTCAGTCTGATTCTCTGTCAGTCTCAGTCTCTCTCTCAGTCTGATTCTCTGTCAATCTCAGTCTCTCTCTCAGTCTGATTCTCTGCCAGTCTCAGTCTCTCTCTCAGTCTGATTCTCTGTCAGTCTCAGTCTCTCTCTCAGTCTGATTCTCTGTCAGTCTCAGTCTCTCTCTCTCAGTCTGATTCTCTGTCAGTCTCAGTCTCTCTCTCAGTCTGATTCTCTGTCAGTCTCAGTCTCTCTCTCAGTCTGATTCTCTGTCAGTCTCAGTCTCTCTCTCAGTCTGATTCTCTGTCAGTCTCAGTCTCTCTCTCAGTCTGATTCTCTGTCAATCTCAGTCTCTCTCTCAGTCTGATTCTCTGTCAGTCTCAGTCTCTCTCTCAGTCTGATTCTCTGTCAGTCTCAGTCTCTCTCTCAGTCTGATTCTCTGTCAGTCTCAGTCTCTCTCTCAGTCTGATTCTCTGTCAGTCTCAGTCTCTCTCTCAGTCTGATTCTCTGTCAGTCTCAGTCTCTCTCTCAGTCTGATTCTCTGTCAGTCTCAATCTCTCTCTCAGTCTGATTCTCTGTCAGTCTCAGTCTCTCTCTCAGTCTGATTCTCTGTCAGTCCCAGTCTCTCTCTCAGTCTGATTCTCTGTCAGTCTGAATCTCTCTCTCAGTCTGATTCTCTGTCAGTCTCAGTCTCTCTCTCTGTCTGATTCTCTGTCAATCTCAGTCTCTCTCTCAGTCTGATTCTCTGTCAATCTCAGTCTCTCTCTCAGTCTGATTCTCTGTCAGTCTCACTCTCTCTCTCCGTCTGATTCTCTGTCAGTCTCACTCTCTCTCTCAGTCTGATTCTCTGTCAGTCTCACTCTCTCTCTCCGTCTGATTCTCTGTCAGTCTCACTCTCTCTCTCAGTCTGATTCTCTGTCAGTCTCAGTCTCTCTCAGTCTGATTCTCTGTCAGTCTCAGTCTCTCTCTCAGTCTGATTCTCTGTCAGTCTCAGTCTCTCTCTCAGTCTGATTCTCTGTCAATCTCAGTCTCTCTCTCAGTCTGATTCTCTGTCAGTCTCAGTCTCTCTCTCAGTCTGATTCTCTCTCAGTCTCACTCTCTCTCTCAGTCTGATTCTCTGTCAGTCTCACTCTCTCTCTCAGTCTGATTCTCTGTCAGTCTCAGTCTCTCTCAGTCTGATTCTCTGTCAGTCTCAGTCTCTCTCTCAGTCTGATTCTCTGTCAGTCTCAGTCTCTTTCTCAGTCTGATTCTCTGTCAGTCTCAGTCTCTCTCTCAGTCTTATTCTATCTCTGTCTGTCACATTCTCTTTCTCTCTGCCTCATTCTCTCTGCCTGTCGATGTCTGTAAACATTTACTCAAAAAAAATATTTCCAATTTATATGCCTGCTGTCAGTTTCGACATTACAGCAATCCTGCAGAAACTGAGAGAGAGAAAGATCCACTGTGAGAAAGCTGAATTTTAAAATCCCACTATTTTGGTGATCTTTGTGTACGCAGGGTGATTGCAGAATTCCAAAATTACAATACTGAGGTCACATTATACGCTGCACCCGGAGGAAACCCCTGCAGACACGGAGAGAACGTGAAAACTCCACACAGACAGTGACCAAAGCCGAGAATCGAACGCAATACACTGGCGATGTGAGGCAGCAGTGTTAACCTACTGTGCCACCGTGTCACTGTGAGACAGCAGTGTTAACCCACTGTGTCACCGTGTCACTGTGAGGCAGCAGTGTTAACCCACTGTGTCACCGTGTCACTGTGAGGCAGCAGTGTTAACCCACTGTGTCACCGTGTCGCTGCGAGGCAGCAGTGTTAACCCACTGTGTCACCATGTCACTGTGAGACAGCAGTGTTAACCCACTGTGCCACCGTGTCACTGTGAGGCAGCAGTGTTAACCCACTGTGTCACCGTGTCACTGTGAGGCAGCAGTGTTAACCCACTGTGTCACCGTGTCACTGTGAGGCAGCAGTGTTAACCTACTGTGCCACCGTGTCACTGTGAGACAGCAAATCTTAGAAAGAAAATCATAGAAACCCTACAGTGCAGAAGGAGGCCATTCGGCCCATCGAGTCTGCACCGACCACAATCCCACCCAGGCCCTACCCCCACATATTTACCCGCTAACCTACGCATCTCAGGACTCTAAGGGGCAATTATTAACCTGGCCAATCAACCTAACCCGCACATTTTTGGACTGTGGGAGGAAACCGGAGCACCCGGAGGAAACCCACGCAGACACGAGGAGAATGTGCAAACTCCACACAGATAGTGACCCGAGCCGGGAATCGAACCCGGGACCCTGGAGCTGTGAAGCAGCAGTGTTAACCCACTGTGTCACCGTGTCACTGTGAGACAGCAGTGTTAACCCACTGTGTCACCGTGTCACTGTGAGGCAGCAGTGTTAACCCACTGTGTCACCGTGTCACTGTGAGGCAGCAGTGTTAACCACTGTGTCACCGTGTCGCTGTCAGACAGCAGTGTTAACGCACTGTCACCGTGTCACTGTGAGGCAGCAGTGTTAACCCACTGTGTCACCATGTCATGATGAGGGAGCAGTGTTAACCCACTGTGCTACCGTGTCACTGTGAGGCAGCAGTGTTAACCCACTGTGTCACCGTGTCGCTGTGAGGCAGCAGTGTTAACCCACTGTGCCACCGTGTCACTGTGAGGCAGCAGTGTTAACCACTGTGTCACCGTGTCACTGTGAGGCAGCAGTGTTAACCCACTTTGTCACCGTGAGGCAGCAGTGTTAACCCACTGTGTCACTGTGAGGCAGCAGTGTTAACCCACTGTGCCACCGTGTCACTGTGAGGCAGCAGTGTTAACCCACTGTGTCACCGTGTCACTGTGAGACAGCAGTGTTAACCCACTGTGTCACCGTGTCATGATGAGGGAGCAGTGTTCACCCACTGTGTCACCGTGTCACTGTGAGACAGCAGTGTTAACCCACTGTGTCACCGTGTCGCTGTGAGACAGCAGTGTTAACCCACTGTGTCACCGTGTCACTGTGAGACAGCAGTGTTAACCCACTGTGTCACCGTGTCATGATGAGGGAGCAGTGTTCACCCACTGTGTCACCGTGTCACTGTGAGACAGCAGTGTTAACCCACTGTGTCACCGTGTCACTGTGAGGCAGCAGTGTTAACCCACTGTGTCACCGTGTCGCTGTGAGGCAGCAGTGTTAACCCACTGTGTCGCCGTGTCGCTGTGAGGCAGCAGTGTTAACCCACTGTGTCACTGTGAGGCAGCAGTGTTAACCCACTGTGCCACTGTGTCACTGTGAGGCAGCAGTGTTAACCCACTGTGTCACTGTGAGGCAGCAGTGTTAACCCACTGTGTCACCGTGTCACTGTGAGGCAGCAGTGTTAACCCACTGTGTCACCGTGTCGCTGTGAGACAGCAGTGTTAACCCACTGTGTCACAGTGTCACTGTGAGACAGCAGTGTTAACCCACTGTGTCACCGTGTCAATGTGAGGCAGCAGTGTTAACCCACTGTGTCACCGTGTCACTGTGAGGCAGCAGTGTTAACCCACTGTGTCACCGTGTCGCTGTCAGACAGCAGTGTTAACGCACTGTCACCGTGTCACTGTGAGGCAGCAGTGTTAACCCACTGTGTCACCATGTCATGATGAGGGAGCAGTGTTAACCCACTGTGCCACCGTGTCACTGTGAGGCAGCAGTGTTAACCCACTGTGTCACCGTGTCACTGTGAGGCAGCAGTGTTAACCCACTGTGTCACCGTGTCACTGTGAGGCAGCAGTGTTAACCTACTGTGCCACCGTGTCACTGTGAGACAGCAAATCATAGAAAGAAAATCATAGAAACCCTACAGTGCAGAAGGAGGCCATTCGGCCCATCGAGTCTGCACCGACCACAATCCCACCCAGGCCCTACCCCCACATATTTACCCGCTAACCTACGCATCTCAGGACTCTAAGGGGCAATTATTAACCTGGCCAATCAACCTAACCCGCACATTTTTGGACTGTGGGAGGAAACCGGAGCACCCGGAGGAAACCCACGCAGACACGAGGAGAATGTGCAAACTCCACACAGACAGTGACCCGAGCCGGGAATCGAACCCGGGACCCTGGAGCTGTGAAGCAGCAGTGTTAACCCACTGTGTCACCGTGTCACTGTGAGACAGCAGTGTTAACCCACTGTGTCACCGTGTCACTGTGAGGCAGCAGTGTTAACCCACTGTGTCACCGTGTCACTGTGAGGCAGCAGTGTTAACCACTGTGTCACCGTGTCGCTGTCAGACAGCAGTGTTAACGCACTGTCACCGTGTCACTGTGAGGCAGCAGTGTTAACCCACTGTGTCACCATGTCATGATGAGGGAGCAGTGTTAACCCACTGTGCTACCGTGTCACTGTGAGGCAGCAGTGTTAACCCACTGTGTCACCGTGTCGCTGTGAGGCAGCAGTGTTAACCCACTGTGCCACCGTGTCACTGTGAGGCAGCAGTGTTAACCACTGTGTCACCGTGTCACTGTGAGGCAGCAGTGTTAACCCACTGTGTCACCGTGAGGCAGCAGTGTTAACCCACTGTGTCACTGTGAGGCAGCAGTGTTAACCCACTGTGCCACCGTGTCACTGTGAGGCAGCAGTGTTAACCCACTGTGTCACCGTGTCACTGTGAGACAGCAGTGTTAACCCACTGTGTCACCGTGTCATGATGAGGGAGCAGTGTTCACCCACTGTGTCACCGTGTCACTGTGAGACAGCAGTGTTAACCCACTGTGTCACCGTGTCGCTGTGAGACAGCAGTGTTAACCCACTGTGCCACCGTGTCACTGTGAGGCAGCAGTGTTAACCCACTGTGTCACCGTGTCGCTGTGAGGCAGCAGTGTTAACCCACTGTGTCACCGTGTCGCTGTGAGGCAGCAGTGTTAACCCACTGTGTCACTGTGAGGCAGCAGTGTTAACCCACTGTGCCACTGTGTCACTGTGAGGCAGCAGTGTTAACCCACTGTGTCACTGTGAGGCAGCAGTGTTAACCCACTGTGTCACCGTGTCACTGTGAGGCAGCAGTGTTAACCCACTGTGTCACCGTGTCGCTGTGAGACAGCAGTGTTAACCCACTGTGTCACAGTGTCACTGTGAGACAGCAGTGTTAACCCACTGTGTCACCGTGTCAATGTGAGGCAGCAGTGTTAACCCACTGTGTCACCGTGTCACTGTGAGGCAGCAGTGTTAACCCACTGTGTCACCGTGTCGCTGTCAGACAGCAGTGTTAACCCACTGTGCCACCGTGTCACTGTGAGGCAGCAGTGTTAACCACTGTGTCACCGTGTCACTGTGAGGCAGCAGTGTTAACCCACTGTGTCACCGTGAGGCAGCAGTGTTAACCCACTGTGTCACCGTGTCGCTGTGAGGCAGCAGTGTTAACCCACTGTGCCACCGTGTCACTGTGAGGCAGCAGTGTTAACCACTGTGCCACCGTGTCACTGTGAGGCAGCAGTGTTAACCCACTGTGTCACCGTGTCGCTGTGAGGCAGCAGTGTTAACCCACTGTGCCACCGTGTCACTGTGAGGCAGCAGTGTTAACCCACTGTGTCACCGTGAGGCAGCAGTGTTAACCCACTGTGTCACTGTGAGGCAGCAGTGTTAACCCACTGTGCCACCGTGTCACTGTGAGGCAGCAGTGTTAACCCACTGTGCCACCGTGTCACTGTGAGGCAGCAGTGTTAACCCACTGTGTCACCGTGTCACTGTGAGGCAGCAGTGTTAACCCACTGTGTCACCCGTGTCACTGTGAGGCAGCAGTGTTAACCCACTGTGCCACCGTGAGGCAGCAGTGTTAACCCACTGTGTCACCGTGTCACTGTGAGGCAACAGAGTTAACCCACTGTGCCCTTGAACAAAATGGCTTGCTATGCAATTTGGGAGGACAGTTAAGAGTCAGACATGTTGCTGTGGCTCTGGAATGGCATGTAGACCAGACCAGGTAAGGACGGCAGATTTCCGTCTCTGAAGGGCATTAGTGAAGCAGGGGGAGGATGAAGGTGTGGAGAGAGAAATTGAGAGTGCGAGGGAGTGATAGTGAAGAGAGTGATGGGGACAGGAAAGAGTGCGAGGGAACACAAGAAATTGATAGAAAGCAAAGCAAAGCAAGGGCGGAGGGGGCGGGGGGGTGCAGTGAAAAAAGACACAGAGTCTCCAGTGTGAGCTCAGTTCTCAGCTCCCACTCTTTGGAAAAAAGCCTCAGCCACAACCCACTGGGATTCCTGAATCATAGAAATAAACAAATGAATGGTGGGAGGCTGATTTCCAGACCAGACCACATCCTGGTAAATCTTTTCTATTCCCTCTCCAAAGCCTCCACATCCTTCTGGCAGTGTGGCGACCAGAATTGAACACTATATTCCAAGTGCGGTCTAACTAAGCTTCTATAAAGCTGCAACACGACTTGCCAATTTTTAAACTCAATGCCCCGGCCGATGAAGGCAAGCATGCCGTATGCCTTCTTGACTACCTTCTCCACCTGCATTGCCACTTTCAGTGACCTGTGTACCTGTACACCCAGATCCCTCTGCCTATCAATACTCTGAAGGTTTCTGCCATTTAGTGTAAGTTCCCTATCTGTGTCAGACCTTCCAAAATGCATTACTTCACATTTGTCCGGACGAAACTCCATCTGCCACCTCTCTGCCCAAGTGTTGGACTGATCGATATCCTGCTGTATCCTCTGATGGTCCTCATCGCTATCCACAAATCCACCAACCTTTGTGTCATCAGCAAACCTACCTTCCCCCACCACCCCTCATCCCCTGCCCCCCGCAACCTCTCATCCCCTCCCCACAACCTCTCGCACCCTTCAACCCCTCCCCCTTGCCCCACTTCCCCCCACAACTCGCCCCCTCAATACCAATTGAGTCTAATCAATGTACTTGGACTATCAGCGACGATACCTTGTGTATTGATGTGTTTGTCCAGAAGCTTCTTCAATCAGAGAGTCCCTGCCTCCAGCAGCCACTCAGGCAGCGAGTTCCAGATTTGCAACACAGTCTGCTCAACATTCTGTCATGATGTGGAGATGCCGGCGTTCGACTGGGGTAAACACAGTAAGAAGTTTCACAACATCAGGTTACAGTCCAACAGGTATATTTGGTAGCAAAAGCCACACAAGCTTTCAGAGCTGCAAGCCCCTTCTTCAGCCCCCCTCAACATTGTCCCCACATCCCCTCTGAAACACTCTCACCTTTAACCTCTGCCCTTTGGTCAAACCCAGACCAAGATGGCACTGGGCATGCGCTCTCCTCACATTGCCCCTCACAAACATGGCACTGGGCAGTCGCTCTCCTCACATTGCCCCTCACAAAGATGGCACTGCACATGCGCTCTCCTCACATTGCCCCTCACAAAGACGGCGGCGGCGCAGGGGCACAGCCCCGCTGTCAACATGGCGGCTGTGAACTCGGGGCAGAAACGGGGAACAATACTGGGCTCCCGCTGGGTCCAAACGGGGAACCGGGGATTCCATTCTCTGAGTTTCCGCTGTACACAAACCTGGTTATGAATCCTCTCCGCCCACCCGCCGGATCCATCGCTCCCCCCGAGCCGCCATTCCACTGACTGACTGCACATCAAATCACCCATCGCTATCCCGCACAAGTGGCAGATGGACTTCAACCAGATAAATGCGTCGTGGTCCATTTTGGCAGGTCGAATGGGAAGAAGGAGTACAATATAAAGGGAAAGACTCCCAGTACTGAGGAGGGTCAGAAGGACCTTGGGGTCCGGGTCCATAGGACTCTAAAATCGGCCCCGCAGGTGGAGGAGGTGGTTAAGAAGGCGTATGGTGTGCTGGCCTTTATCAATCGAGGGATTGAGTTCAGGAGTCCGGGGATAATGATGCAGCTATATAAGACCCTCGTCAGACCCCACTTGGAGTACTGTGCTCAGTTCTGGTTGCCTCATTACAGGAAGGATGTCGAAAAGATTGAAAGGGTGCAGAGGAGATTTACAAGGATGTTGCCTGGATTGAGTGGCATGCCTTATGAGGATAGGCTGAGGGAGCTCGGTCTTTTCTCCTTGGAGAGACGTAGGATGAGAGGAGACCTAATAAAGGTATATAAGGTGTTGAGAGGCTCAGAGGCTTTTTCCCAGGGTGGAAATGGCTGCTATGAGAGGACACAGGTTTAAGTTGCTGGGGGGTTAGGTACTGGGGAAATGTTAGGGGGAAGTTTTTCACAGAGAGTGGTGGGCGAATGGAATCGGCTGCCGTCAGTGGTGATGGAGGCAAACTCAATAGGGTCTTTGAAGAGACTCCTGGATGAGTACATGGGACTTAATAGGATGGAGGGTTATAGGTAGGCCTAAAAGGTAGGGATATGTTCGGCAAAACTTGTGGGGCCGAAGGGCCTGTTTTGTGCTGTAGTTTTCTATGTTTCTATGTTTCTATCTGTAACCCCCACGACTTGCCTGGACTTGCAGAATCTCACTAACTGTCCTGTCTGGAGACAGCACACATCTCTTTAACCTGTGCTTAACCCTCTCTCCACTCACATTGTCTGTACCTTTCAGACTTGCTTACCTGTAGAGGCTCACATTCCAACCGTTATAATGCACTGGCTAAAGCCACACACAGTAAGACGTTTAACAACACCAGGTTAAAGTCCAACAGGTTTATTTGGTAGCAAAAGCCACACAAGCTTTCGGAGCTCAAACCCCTTCTTCAGGTGAGTGGGAATTCTGTTCACAAACAGAGCTTCCAAAGACACAGACTCAATTTACATGAATAATGGTTGGAATGCGAATACTTACAGCTAATCAAGTCTATAAGATACAACGAACGTGAGTGGAGAGAGCATTAAGACAGGCTAAGAAGATGTGTATTGTCTCCAGACAAGACAGCCAGTGAACATTTGCAGGTCCAGGCAGGCTGTGGGCGTTACAAATAGTGTGACATGAACCCAATATCCCGGTTGAGGCCGTCCTCATGTGTGCGGAACTTGGCTATCGTTTTCTGCTCAGCGACTCTGCGCTGTTGTGTGTCGTGAAGGCCGCCTTGGAGAACGCTTACCTGAAGTTCCAAGGCTGAATGCCTGTGACTGCTGAAATGCATTAACATTAGGAGAGAAACAGTCAGTAACACAGGGTGCTGGAGGAGAGGGGTTACTGAGTGACAGTGTGAGGGAGCTGGATTAACATCAGTACAGATACAGTCAGTAACACAGGGTGATGGGGGAGAGGGGTTACTGAGTGACAGTGTGAGGGAGCTGGATGTACATCAGTGCAGATACAGTCAGTAACACAGGGTGCTGGGGGAGAGGGGTTACTGAGTGACAGTCTCAGGGAGCTGGATTAACATCTGAACAGATACAGTCAGTAACACAGGGGCTGGGGGAGAGGGGTCATTGGTGACAGTGTGAGGGAGCGGGATTAACACCTGTACAGATACAGTCAGTAAAACAGGGTGCTGGGGGAGAGGGGTTACTGAGTGACAGTGTGAGGGAGCTGGATTAACATCTGAACTGATACAGTCAGTAACACAGGGTGCTGGGGGAGAGGGGTTACTGAGTGACAGTGTGAGGGAGCTGGATTAACATCAGTACAGACACAGTCAGTAACACAGGGTGCTGGGCGGAGAGGGGTTACTGAGTGACAGTGTGAGGGAGCTGGATTAACATCAGTAGAGATACAGTCAGTAAAACAGGGTGCTGGGGGAGAGCGGTTACTGAGTGACAGTGTGAGGGAGCTGGATTAACATCAGTAGAGATACAGTCAGTAAAACAGGGTGCTGGGGGAGAGCGGTTACTGAGTGACAGTGCGTGGGAGCTCGACTAACATTCGTAGCGACACAGTCAGTAACAGAGGGTGCTGGGGGAAGCGGGGATACTGAGTGATAATTTGAGGGAGTTGGATTAATATCAGGAGAGATACAGTCAGGAACACAGGGTGCTGGGGGGAGAGGGGTTACAGAGTGACAGTGTGAGGGAGTTGGATTAACATCAGTACAGATACAGTCAGTAACTCAGGGGCTGGAGTAGGGGGCGACTGAGTGACAGTGTGAGGGAGCTGGAGTAACATCAGGAGAGATACAGTCAGGAACACAGGGTGCTGGGGGGAGAGGGGTTACAGAGTGACAGTGTGAGGGAATTGGATTAACATCAGTACAGATACAGTCAGTAACACAGGGGCTGGAGTAGGGGGCGACTGAGTGACAGTGTGAGGGAGCTGGATTAACATCAGTACAGACACGGTTAGTAACACAGGGGCTGGAGTAGGGGGCGACTGAGTGACAGTGTGAGAGAGCTGGATTATCAGTAGAGATACAGTCAGTAACACAGGGTGCTGGGGGAGAGGGGTTACTGAGTGACAGTGTGAGGGAGGTGGATTAACAACTGTGGAGATACAGTCAGGAACAGAGGGCGCTGAGCGGGACAAGGGTTACTGAGTGACAGTGCGTGGGAGCTGGATTATCAGGAGAGATACCGTCAGTAACACAGGGTGCTGGGAGAGAGGGGTTACTGAGTGAGAGTGTGAGGGAGCTGGATGAACAACAGTACAGACACAGTCTGTAACACAGGCTGCTGGGGGAAGAGGGGTCACTGAGTGACAGTGTGAGGGAGCTGGATTAACATCAGCACAGATACAGTCAGTAACACAGGGTGCTGGGGGAGAGGGGTTACTGAGTGACAGTGTGAGGGAGCTGGATTAACATCAGTACAGATACAGTCATGAACACAGGGTGCTGGGGGAGAGGGGTTACTTAGTGACAGTGTGAGGGAGCTGGATTAACATCAGTTGAACAAAGAACAAAGAACAAAGCAGCACAAAAACAGGCCCTTCGGCCCTCCAAGCCCGTGCTGCTCCCTGGTCAAAACTAGACCATTCTTTTGTATCCCTCCATTCCCACTCCGTTCATGTGGCTATCTAGAAAAGTCTTAAACGTTCCCAGTGTGTCCGCCTCCACCACCTTGCCTGGCAGCGCATTCAAGGCCCCCACCACCCTCTGTGTAAAATATGTCCTTCTGATATCTGTGTGAAACCTCCCCCCCTTCACCTTGAACCTATGACCCCTCGTGAACATCACCGCCGACCTGGGGAAAAGCTTCCCACCGTTCACCCTATCTGTGCCTTTCATAATTTTATACACCTCTATTAAGTCTCCCCACATCCTTGGGCTTTCCAGGGAGAACAACCCCAGTTTACCCAATCTCTCTTCATAACTAAAACCCTCCAGACCAGGCATCATCCTGGTAAACCACCTCTGTACTCTCTCCAAAGCCTCCACGTCCTTCTGGTAGTGTGGCGACCAGAACTGGACGCAGTATTCCAAATGCGGCCGAACCAACGTTCAATACATCTGCAACACCAGACCCCAACTTTTATACTCGATGCCCCGTCCTATAAAGGGAAGCATGCCATATGCCTTCTTCACCAGCTGCTCCCACTGTGGACGTCACCTTGAAGGATCTGTGGACTTGCACACCCAGAGATTCAGTCAGGAACACAGGGTGCTGGGGGAGAGGGGTTACTGAGTGGCAGTGTGAGGGAGCAGTATTAACATCAGTAGAGATACAGTCAGTAACACAGGGTGCTGGGGGAGAGTGGTTACTGAGTGACAGTGTGAGGGAGCAGGATTAACATCTGAACAGATACAGTCAGTAACACAGGGGCTGGGGGAGAGGGGTTACTGAGTGACAGTGTGAGGGAGCAGTATTAACATCAGTAGAGATACAGTCAGTAACACAGGGTGCTGGGGGAGAGGGGTTACTGAGTGACAGTGTGAAGGAGCTGGATTAACATCTGAACAGATACAGTCAGTAACACAGGGGCTGGAGGAGAGGGGTCACTTGGTGACAGTGTGAGGGAGCTGGATTAACATCAGTAGCGATACAGTCAGTAACACAGGGTGCTGGGGGAGAGGGGTTACTGAGTGACAGTGTGAGGGAGCTGGATTAACATCAGTACAGAAACAGTCAGGAACACAGGGTGCTGGGGGAGAAGGGTGACTGAGTGACAGTGTGAGGGAGCTGGATTCACATCAGTAGAGATACAGTCAGTAACACAGGGTGCTGGGGGAAATGGGGTACTGAGTGACAGTGTGAGGGAGCTGGATTAACATCAGTACAGATACAGTCAGTAACACAGGGTGCTGGGGAGAGGGGTAACTGAGTGACAGTGTGAGGGAGTTGGATTAACATCAGTACAGACACGGTCAGTAACACAGAGGCTGGAGTAGGGGGGCGACTGAGTGACAGTGTGAGGGAGCTGGATTAACATCAGTACAGACACAGTCAGTAACACAGGGTGCTGGGGGAAGAGGGGTTACTGAGTGACAGTGTGAGGGAGCTGGATTAACATCAGTACAGATACAGTCAGTAACACAGGGTGCTGGAGGGACAGGGGTTACTGAGTGTCAGTCTCAGGTAGCTGGATTAACATCAGTACAGATACAGTCAGTAACACAGGGTGCTGGGGAGAGGGGTCACTGAGTAACAGTGTGAGGGAGGTGGATTCACATCAGTAGAGATACAGTCAGTAACACAGGGTGCTGGGGGAGAGGGGTTATTGAGTGACAGTGTGAGGGAGCTGGATTAACATCAGTACAGAAACAGTCAGGAACACAGGGTGCTGGGGGAGAAGGGTGACTGAGTGACAGTGTGAGGGAGCTGGATTCACATCAGTAGAGATACAGTCAGTAACACAGGGTGCTGGGGGAGATGGGGTACTGAGTGACAGTGTGAGGGAGCTGGATTAACATCAGTTCAGATACAGTCAGTAACACAGGATGCTGGGGGAGAGGGGTTACTGAGTGACAGTGTGAGGGAGCTGGATTAACATCAGTAGAGATACAGTCAGTAACACAGGGTGCTGGGGGAGAGGGGTTACTGAGTGAAAGTGTGAGGGAGCAGGATTATCAGTAGAGATACAGTCAGTAACACAGGGTGCTGGGGGAGAGGTTTTACTGAGTGACAGTGTGAGGGAGCTGGATTAACAACTGTGGAGATACAGTCAGGAACAGAGGGCGCTGAGCGGGACAAGGGTTACTGAGTGACAGTGCGTGGGAGCTGGATTATCAGGAGAGATACCGTCAGTAACACAGGGCGCTGGGAGAGAGGGG
Source organism: Mustelus asterias (assembly GCF_964213995.1). Taxonomy (NCBI): domain Eukaryota; kingdom Metazoa; phylum Chordata; class Chondrichthyes; order Carcharhiniformes; family Triakidae; genus Mustelus; species Mustelus asterias. The sequence continues at coordinate 109,382 of NW_027590285.1, read as the reverse complement.
TTACTGAGTGACAGTGTGAGGGAGCTGGATTAACATCAGTACAGAAACAGTCAGGAACACAGGGTGCTGGGGGAGAAGGGTGACTGAGTGACAGTGTGAGGGAGCTGGATTCACATCAGTAGAGATACAGTCAGTAACACAGGGTGCTGGGGGAAATGGGGTACTGAGTGACAGTGTGAGGGAGCTGGATTAACATCAGTACAGATACAGTCAGTAACACAGGGTGCTGGGGAGAGGGGTAACTGAGTGACAGTGTGAGGGAGTTGGATTAACATCAGTACAGACACGGTCAGTAACACAGAGGCTGGAGTAGGGGGGCGACTGAGTGACAGTGTGAGGGAGCTGGATTAACATCAGTACAGACACAGTCAGTAACACAGGGTGCTGGGGGAAGAGGGGTTACTGAGTGACAGTGTGAGGGAGCTGGATTAACATCAGTACAGATACAGTCAGTAACACAGGGTGCTGGAGGGAGAGGGGTTACTGAGTGTCAGTCTCAGGTAGCTGGATTAACATCAGTACAGATACAGTCAGTAACACAGGGTGCTGGGGAGAGGGGTCACTGAGTAACAGTGTGAGGGAGGTGGATTCACATCAGTAGAGATACAGTCAGTAACACAGGGTGCTGGGGGAGAGGGGTTATTGAGTGACAGTGTGAGGGAGCTGGATTAACATCAGTACAGAAACAGTCAGGAACACAGGGTGCTGGGGGAGAAGGGTGACTGAGTGACAGTGTGAGGGAGCTGGATTAACATCAGTAGAGATACAGTCAGTAACACAGGGTGCTGGGGGAGAGGGGTTACTGAGTGAAAGTGTGAGGGAGCAGGATTATCAGTAGAGATACAGTCAGTAACACAGGGTGCTGGGGGAGAGGTTTTACTGAGTGACAGTGTGAGGGAGCTGGATTAACAACTGTGGAGATACAGTCAGGAACAGAGGGCGCTGAGCGGGACAAGGGTTACTGAGTGACAGTGCGTGGGAGCTGGATTATCAGGAGAGATACCGTCAGTAACACAGGGTGCTGGGAGAGAGGGGTTACTGAGTGAGAGTGTGAGGGAGCTGGATGAACAACAGTACAGACACAGTCTGTAACACAGGCTGCTGGGGGAAGAGGGGTCACTGAGTGACAGTGTGAGGGAGCTGGATTAACATCAGCACAGATACAGTCAGTAACACAGGGTGCTGGGGGAGAGGGGTTACTGAGTGACAGTGTGAGGGAGCTGGATTAACATCAGTACAGATACAGTCATGAACACAGGGTGCTGGGGGAGAGGGGTTACTTAGTGACAGTGTGAGGGAGCTGGATTAACATCAGTTGAACAAAGAACAAAGAACAAAGCAGCACAAAAACAGGCCCTTCGGCCCTCCAAGCCCGTGCTGCTCCCTGGTCAAAACTAGACCATTCTTTTGTATCCCTCCATTCCCACTCCGTTCATGTGGCTATCTAGAAAAGTCTTAAACGTTCCCAGTGTGTCCGCCTCCACCACCTTGCCTGGCAGCGCATTCAAGGCCCCCACCACCCTCTGTGTAAAATATGTCCTTCTGATATCTGTGTGAAACCTCCCCCCCTTCACCTTGAACCTATGACCCCTCGTGAACATCACCGCCGACCTGGGGAAAAGATTCCCACCGTTCACCCTATCTGTGCCTTTCATAATTTTATACACCTCTATTAAGTCTCCCCACATCCTTGGGCTTTCCAGGGAGAACAACCCCAGTTTACCCAATCTCTCTTCATAACTAAAACCCTCCAGACCAGGCATCATCCTGGTAAACCACCTCTGTACTCTCTCCAAAGCCTCCACGTCCTTCTGGTAGTGTGGCGACCAGAACTGGACGCAGTATTCCAAATGCGGCCGAACCAACGTTCAATACATCTGCAACACCAGACCCCAACTTTTATACTCGATGCCCCGTCCTATAAAGGGAAGCATGCCATATGCCTTCTTCACCAGCTGCTCCCACTGTGGACGTCACCTTGAAGGATCTGTGGACTTGCACACCCAGAGATTCAGTCAGGAACACAGGGTGCTGGGGGAGAGGGGTTACTGAGTGGCAGTGTGAGGGAGCAGTATTAACATCAGTAGAGATACAGTCAGTAACACAGGGTGCTGGGGGAGAGTGGTTACTGAGTGACAGTGTGAGGGAGCAGGATTAACATCTGAACAGATACAGTCAGTAACACAGGGGCTGGGGGAGAGGGGTTACTGAGTGACAGTGTGAGGGAGCAGTATTAACATCAGTAGAGATACAGTCAGTAACACAGGGTGCTGGGGGAGAGGGGTTACTGAGTGACAGTGTGAAGGAGCTGGATTAACATCTGAACAGATACAGTCAGTAACACAGGGGCTGGAGGAGAGGGGTCACTTGGTGACAGTGTGAGGGAGCTGGATTAACATCAGTAGCGATACAGTCAGTAACACAGGGTGCTGGGGGAGAGGGGTTACAGAGTGACAGTGTGAGGGAGCTGGATTAACATCAGTACAGAAACAGTCAGGAACACAGGGTGCTGGGGGAGAAGGGTGACTGAGTGACAGTGTGAGGGAGCTGGATTCACATCAGTAGAGATACAGTCAGTAACACAGGGTGCTGGGGGAAATGGGGTACTGAGTGACAGTGTGAGGGAGCTGGATTAACATCAGTACAGATACAGTCAGTAACACAGGGTGCTGGGGAGAGGGGTAACTGAGTGACAGTGTGAGGGAGTTGGATTAACATCAGTACAGACACGGTCAGTAACACAGAGGCTGGAGTAGGGGGGCGACTGAGTGACAGTGTGAGGGAGCTGGATTAACATCAGTACAGACACAGTCAGTAACACAGGGTGCTGGGGGAAGAGGGGTTACTGAGTGACAGTGTGAGGGAGCTGGATTAACATCAGTACAGATACAGTCAGTAACACAGGGTGCTGGAGGGACAGGGGTTACTGAGTGTCAGTCTCAGGTAGCTGGATTAACATCAGTACAGATACAGTCAGTAACACAGGGTGCTGGGGAGAGGGGTCACTGAGTAACAGTGTGAGGGAGGTGGATTCACATCAGTAGAGATACAGTCAGTAACACAGGGTGCTGGGGGAGAGGGGTTATTGAGTGACAGTGTGAGGGAGCTGGATTAACATCAGTACAGAAACAGTCAGGAACACAGGGTGCTGGGGGAGAAGGGTGACTGAGTGACAGTGTGAGGGAGCTGGATTCACATCAGTAGAGATACAGTCAGTAACACAGGGTGCTGGGGGAGATGGGGTACTGAGTGACAGTGTGAGGGAGCTGGATTAACATCAGTTCAGATACAGTCAGTAACACAGGGTGCTGGGGGAGAGGGGTTACTGAGTGACAGTGTGAGGGAGCTGGATTCACATCAGTAGAGATACAGTCAGTAACACAGGATGCTGGGGGAGAGGGGTTACTGAGTGACAGTGTGAGGGAGCTGGATTAACATCAGTAGAGATACAGTCAGTAACACAGGGTGCTGGGGGAGAGGGGTTACTGAGTGAAAGTGTGAGGGAGCTGGATTAACATCAGTACAGATACAGTCAGTAACACAGGGTGCTGGGGGAGAGGGGTTACTGAGTGACAGTGTGAGGGAGCTGGATTAACATCAGTACAGATACAGTCAGTAACACAGGGTGCTGGGGGAGAGGGGTTACTGAGTGAAAGTGTGAGGGAGCTGGATTAACATCAGTTCAGATACAGTCAGTAACACAGGGTGCTGGGGGAGAGGGGTTACTGAGTGACAGTGTGAGGGAGCTGGATTCACATCAGTAGAGATACAGTCAGTAACACAGGGTGCTGGGGGAGAGGTTTTACTGAGTGACAGTGTGAGGGAGCTGGATTAACATCTGTGGAGATACAGTCAGTAACAGAGGGCGCTGAGCGGGATAAGGGTTACTGAGTGACAGTGCGTGGGAGCTGGACTGACATTCGTAGCGACACAGTCAGTAACACAGGGTGCTGGGGGAGAGGGGTTACTGAGTGACTGTGTGAGGGAGCTGGATCAACATCATTAGAGACACAGTCAGTAACACAGGGTGCTGGGGGAGAGGGGTTACTGAGTGACAGTGTGAGGGAGGTGGATTAACATCAGTAGAGATACAGTCAGTAACACAGTGTGCTGGGGGAGAGGGGTTACTCAGTGACAGTGTGAGGGAGCTGGACTAACATTTGTAGCGACACAGTCAGTAACACAGGGTGCTGGGGGGAGCGGGGATACTGAGTGATAATTTGAGGCAGTTGGATTAACATCAGTAAAGATACAGTCAGGAACAAAGGGTGCTGGGTGAGAGGGGTAACTGAGTGACAGTGTGAGGGAGCTGGATTAACATCAGTCCAGATACAGTCAGTAACACAGGGTGCTGGGGGGAGAGGGGTTCCTGAGTGACAGTGTGAGGGAGCTGGAATAACATCAGTACAGACACAGTCAGTAACACGGGGCTAGAGTAGGGGGGCGACTGAGTGACAGTGTGAGAGAGCTGGATTAACATCAGTTGAACAAAGAACAAAAAAGCACAGGAACAGGCCCTTCGGCCCTCCAAGCCCGTGCCGCTCCCTGGTCCAAACTAGACCATTCTTTTGTATCCCTCCATTCCCACTCCGTTCATGTGGCTATCTCGATAAGTCCGAAACGTTCCCAGTGTGTCCGCCTCCACCACGTTGCCCGGCAGCGCATTCCAGGTCCCCAGCACCCTCTGTGTAAAATATGTCCTTCTGATATCTGTGTTAAACCTCCCCCCCTTCACCTTGAACCTATGACCCCTCGTGAACAACACCTCCAACCTGGGGAAAAGCTTCCCACCGTTCACCCTATCTGTGCCTTTCATAATTTTTTACACGTCTATTAATTCTCCCCACATCCTCTGTCTTTCCAGGGAGAACAACCCCAGTATACCCAATCTCTCCTCATAACTAAGCCCCTCCATACCAGGCAACATCCTGGTAAACCTCCTCTGAACTCTCTCCAAAGCCTCCACGTCCTTCTGGTAGTGTGGCGACCAGAACTGGACGCAATATTCCAAATGCGGCCGCACCAACGTTCTATACATCTGCAACATCAGACCCCAACTTTTATACTCGATGCCCCGTCCTATAAAGGGAAGCATTCCATATTCTCCCCCTGTGACGTCACCTTGAAGGATCTGTGGACTTGCACACCCAGAGATACAGTCAGTAACACAGGGTGCTGGGGGAGAGGGTTACTGAGTGACAGTGTGAGGGAGCTGGATTAACATCAGTGCAGATACAGTCAGTAACACAGGGTGCAGGGGGAGAGGGGTCACTAAGTGACAGTGTGAGGGAGTTGGATTAACATCAGTCGAGATGCAATCAGTGACACAGGGTGCTGGGGGAGAGGGGTTACTGAGTGACAGTATGAGGGAGCTGGATTAACATCAGGACAGAGACAGTCAGTAACACAGGGTGCTGGGGGGAGAGAGGGGTTACTCAAAGACAGTGCGAGGGAGCTGGATTAACATCAGTCGAGATACAGTCAGTAACACAGGGTGCTGGGGGAGAGGGGTTACTGAGTGACAGTGTGAGGGAGCTGGATTCACATCAGTAGAGATACAGTCAGGAACACAGGGTGCTGGGGGGAGAGGGGTGACTGAGTGACAGTGTGAGGGAGCTGTACTAACATCAGTGGAGATACAGTCAGTAACACAGGGTGCTGGGGGAGAGTGGTTACTGAGTGACAGTGTGAGGGAGCTGTACTACCATCAGTAGAGATACATTCAGTAACACAGGATGCTGGGGGAGAGGGGTTACTGAGTGACAGTGTGAGGGAGCTGGATTAACATCAGTACAGACACAGTCAGGAACACAGGGTGCTGGGGGGAGAGGGGATACAGAGTGCCAGTGTGAGGGAACTGGATTAACATCAGTAGAGCAACTTTCAGTAACACAGGGTGTTGGGGGAGAGGGGTTACTGAGTGACAGTGTGAGGGAGCAGGATTAACATCATGAGATACACAGTCTGTAACACAGGTGCTGGGGGGAGAGGGGTTACTGAGTTACAGTGCGTGGGAGATGGATTAACATCAGTAGAGATATAGTCAGTAACACAGGGTGCTGGGGGAGAGGGTTTACTGAGTGACAGTGCGTGGGAGCTCGACTAACTTTCGTAGCGACACAGTCAGTAACAGAGGGTGCTGGGGGAAGCGGGGATACTGAGTGATAATTTGAGGGAGTTGGATTAACATCAGGAGAGATACAGTCAGGAACACAGGGTGCTGGGGGGAGAGGGGTTCCAGAGTGACAGTGTGAGGGAGTTGGATTAACATCAGTACAGATACAGTCAGTAACTCAGGGGCTGGAGTAGGGGGCGACTGAGTGACAGTGTGAGGGAGCTGGAGTAACATCAGGAGAGATACAGTCAGGAACACAGGGTGCTGGGGGGAGAGGGGTTACAGAGTGACAGTGTGAGGGAATTGGATTAACATCAGTACAGATACAGTCAGTAACACAGGGGCTGGAGTAGGGGGCGACTGAGTGACAGTGTGAGAGAGCTGGATTATCAGTAGAGATACAGTCAGTCACACAGGGTGCTGGGGGAGAGGGGTTACTGAGTGACAGTGTGAGGGAGCTGGATTAACAACTGTGGAGATACAGTCAGGAACAGAGGGCGCTGAGCGGGACAAGGGTTACTGAATGACAGTGCGTGGGAGCTGGATTATCAGGAGAGATACCGTCAGTAACACAGGGTGCTGGGAGAGAGGGGTTACTGAGTGAGAGTGTGAGGGAGCTGGATGAACAACAGTACAGACACAGTCTGTAACACAGGCTGCTGGGGGAAGAGGGGTCACTGAGTGACAGTGTGAGGGAGCTGGATTAACATCAGCACAGATACAGTCAGTAACACAGGGTGCTGGGGGAGAGGGGTTACTGAGTGACAGTGTGAGGGAGCTGGATTAACATCAGTACAGATACAGTCATGAACACAGGGTGCTGGGGGAGAGGGGTTACTTAGTGACAGTGTGAGGGAGCTGGATTAACATCAGTTGAACAAAGAACAAAGAACAAAGCAGCACAAAAACAGGCCCTTCGGCCCTCCAAGCCCGTGCTGCTCCCTGGTCAAAACTAGACCATTCTTTTGTATCCCTCCATTCCCACTCCGTTCATGTGGCTATCTAGAAAAGTCTTAAACGTTCCCAGTGTGTCCGCCTCCACCACCTTGCCTGGCAGCGCATTCAAGGCCCCCACCACCCTCTGTGTAAAATATGTCCTTCTGATATCTGTGTGAAACCTCCCCCCCTTCACCTTGAACCTATGACCCCTCGTGAACATCACCGCCGACCTGGGGAAAAGCTTCCCACCGTTCACCCTATCTGTGCCTTTCATAATTTTATACACCTCTATTAAGTCTCCCCTCATCCTTGGCCTTTCCAGGGAGAACAACCCCAGTTTACCCAATCTCTCCTCATAACTAAAACCCTCCAGACCAGGCATCATCCTGGTAAACCACCTCTGTACTCTCTCCAAAGCCTCCACGTCCTTCTGGTAGTGTGGCGACCAGAACTGGACGCAGTATTCCAAATGCGGCCGAACCAACGTTCAATACATCTGCAACACCAGACCCCAACTTTTATACTCGATGCCCCGTCCTATAAAGGGAAGCATGCCATATGCCTTCTTCACCAGCTGCTCCCACTGTGGACGTCACCTTGAAGGATCTGTGGACTTGCACACCCAGAGATTCAGTCAGGAACACAGGGTGCTGGGGGAGAGGGGTTACTGAGTGGCAGAGTGAGGGAGCAGTATTAACATCAGTAGAGATACAGTCAGTAACACAGGGTGCTGGGGGAGAGGGGTTACTGAGTGACAGTGTGAGGGAGCAGGATTAACATCTGAACAGATACAGTCAGTAACACAGGGGCTGGGGGAGAGGGGTTACTGAGTGACAGTGTGAGGGAGCTGTATTAACATCAGTAGAGATACAGTCAGTAACACAGGGTGCTGGGGGAGAGGGGTTACTGAGTGACAGTGTGAGGGAGCTGGATTAACATCTGAACAGATACAGTCAGTAACACAGGGGCTGGAGGAGAGGGGTCACTTGGTGACAGTGTGAGGGAGCTGGATTAACATCAGTAGCGATACAGTCAGTAACACAGGGTGCTGGGGGAGAGGGGTTACTGAGTGACAGTGTGAGGGAGCTGGATTAACATCAGTACAGAAACAGTCAGGAACACAGGGTGCTGGGGGAGAAGGGTGACTGAGTGACAGTGTGAGGGAGCTGGATTCACATCAGTAGAGATACAGTCAGTAACACAGGGTGCTGGGGGAGATGGGGTACTGAGTGACAGTGTGAGGGAGCTGGATTAACATCAGTACAGATACAGTCAGTAACACAGGGTGCTGGGGAGAGGGGTAACTGAGTGACAGTGTGAGGGAGTTGGATTAACATCAGTACAGACACGGTCAGTAACACAGAGGCTGGAGTAGGGGGGCGACTGAGTGAGCGTGTGAGGGAGCTGGATTAACATCAGTACAGACACAGTCAGTAACACAGGGTGCTGGGGGAAGAGGGGTTACTGAGTGACAGTGTGAGGGAGCTGGATTAACATCAGTACAGATACAGTCAGTAACACAGGGTGCTGGGGAGAGGGGTCACTGAGTAACAGTGTGAGGGAGCTGGATTCACATCAGTAGAGATACAGTCAGTAACACAGGGTGCTGGGGGAGAGGGGTTATTGAGTGACAGTGTGAGGGAGCTGGATTAACATCAGTAGAGATACAGTCAGTAACACAGGATGCTGGGGGAGAGGGGTTACTGAGTGACAGTGTGAGGGAGCTGGATTAACTTCAGTACAGAAACAGTCAGGAACACAGGGTGCTGGGGGAGAAGGGTGACTGAGTGACAGTGTGAGGGAGCTGGATTCACATCAGTAGAGATACAGTCAGTAACACAGGGTGCTGGGGGAGATGGGGTACTGAGTGACAGTGTGAGGGGGCTGGATTAACATCAGTTCAGATACAGTCAGTAACACAGGGTGCTGGGGGAGAGGGGTTACTGAGTGACAGTGTGAGGGAGCTGGATTCACATCAGTAGAGATACAGTCAGTAACACAGGATGCTGGGGGAGAGGGTTTACTGAGTGACAGTGTGAGGGAGCTGGATTAACATCAGGAGAGATACAGTCAGTAACACAGAGTGCTGGAGGGAGAGGGGTTACTGAGTGACAGTGTGAGGGAGCAGGATTAACATCAGTACAGATAGTCAGTAACACAGGGTGCTGGGGGACAGGGGTTACTGAGTGACAGTCTCAGGGAGCTGGATTAACATCAGTACAGGTACAGTCAGTAACACAGGGTGCTGGGGAAGAGGGGTCACTTGGTGACAGTGTGAGGGAGCTGGATTAACATCATTAGAAACACAGTCAGTAACACAGATGCTGGGGGGAGAGGGGTGACTGAGTGCCAGTGTGAGGGAGCTGGATTAACATCAGTACAGATACAGTCAGTAACACAGGGTGCTGGGGGGAGAGTGGTTACTGTGTGACAGTGTGAGGGAGCTGGATTAACAGCTGTGGAGATACAGTCAGGGACACAGGGTGCTGGGGGAGAGGGGTTACTGAGTGACAGTGCGTGGGAGCTGGACTAACATTCGTAGCGACACAGTCAGTCACACAGGGTGCTGGGGGGAGCGGGGATACTGAGTGATAATTTGAGGGAGCTGGATTATCATCAGGACAGATACAGTCAGTAACACTGGGTGCTGGGGGAGAGGGGTTACTGAGTCACAGTGTGAGGGATTTGGATTAACATCAGTACAGATACAGTCAGTAACACAGAGGTTGGAGTCGGGGGGCGACTGAGTGACAGTGTGAGGGAGCTGGATTAACATCAGTTGAACAAAGAACAAAACAGCACAGGAACAGGCCCTTCGGCCCTCCAAGCCCGTGCTGCTCCCTGGTCCAAACTAGACCATTATTTTGTATCCCTCCATTCCTACTCCGTTCATGTGGCTATCGAGATAAGTCTTAAACGTTCCCAGTGTGTCCGCCTCCACCACCTTGCCTGGCAGCGCATTCCAGGCCCCCAGCACCCTCTGTGTAAAATATGTCCTTCTGATATCTGTGTTAAACCTCCCCCCTTCACCTTGAACCTATGACCCCTCGTGAACATCACCGCCGACCTGGGGAAAAGCTACCCACCGTTCACCCTATCTGTGCCTTTCATAATTTCATACACCTCTATTAAGTCTCGCCTCATCCTCTGTCTTTCCAGGGAGAACAACCCCAGTTTACCCAATCTCTCCTCATAACTAAGACCCCCCATACCAGGCAACGTCCTGGTAAACCTCCTCTGTACTCTCTCCAAAGCCTCCACGTCCTTCTGGTAGTGTGGCGACCAGAACTGGGCGCAATATTCCAAATGCGGCCGAACCAACGTTCTATACATCTGCAACATCAGACCCCAACTTTTATACTCCATGCCGCGTCCTATAAAGGGAAGCATGCCATATGCCTTCTTCACCAGCTTCTCCCCCTGTGGACGTCACCTTTAAGGATCTGTGGACTTGCGCACCCAGAGATTCAGTCAGTAACACAGGGTGCTGGGGGAGAGGGGGTACTGAGTGACAGTGTGAGGGAGCTGGATTAACATCAGTGCAGATACAGTCAGTAACAGAGGATGCTGGGGGAGAGTGGTCAATGAGTGACAGTGTGAGGGAGTTGGATTAACATCAGTCGAGATGCAATCAGTGACACAGGGTGCTGGGGGAGAGGGGTTACTCAGTGACAGTGTGAGGGAGCTGGATTAACATCAGTACAGATACAGTCAGTAACACAGAGTGCTGGGGGGAGAGAGGGGCGACTCAGTGACAGTGCGAGGGAGCTGGATTAACATCAGTCGAGATACAGTCAGTAACACAGGGTGCTGGGGGAGAGGGGTTACTGAGTGACAGTGTGAGGGAGCTGGATTCACATCAGTAGAGATACAGTCAGGAACACAGGGTGCTGGGGGGAGAGGGGTTACTGAGTGACAGTGTGAGGGAGCAGTATTAACATCTGTACAGATACAGTCAGTGACACAGGGTGCTGGGGAAGTGGGGTTACTGAGTGACAGTGTGAGGGAGCTGGATTAACATCAGTACAGATAGTCAGGAACACAGGGTGCTGGGGGGAGAGGGGATATTGAGTGACAATTTGAGGGAGCTGGACTAACATTAGTAGAGCTCCTGTCAGTGACATAGGGTGCTGGGGAAGAGGGGTTACTGAGTGACAGTGTGAGGGAGCTGGATTAACACCAGTACAGATACAGTCAGTAACACAGTGTGCTGGGGGAGAGGGGTTACTGAGTGACAGTGTGAGGGAGCTGGATTAACAACTGTGGAGATACAGTCAGTAACGCAGGGTGCTGGGGGAGAGGGGTTACTGAGTGACAGTGTGAGGGAGCTGGATTAACATCAGGACAGAAACAGTCAGTAACACAGGGTGCTGGGGGAGAGGTGTTACTGAGTGACAGTGTGAGGGAGCTGGATTAACATCAGTACAGAAACAGTCAGTAACACAGGTTGCTGGGGGAGAGGGGTTACTGAGTGACAGTGTGAGAGAGCTGGATTAACATCAGTTCAGATACAGTCAGTAACACAGGGTGCTGGGGGAGAGTGGTTACTGAGTGACAGTGTGAGGGAGCTGGATTAACATCAGTACTGATAGTCAGGAACACAGGGTGCTGGGGGGAGAGGGGTTACTGAGTGCCAATTTGAGAGAGCTGGACTAACATTAGTAGAGCTCCTGTCAGTGACATAGGGTGCTGAGGGAGAGGGGTTACTGAGTGACAGTGTGAGGGAGCGTGATTAACAACTGTGGAGATACAGTCAGTAAAACAGGGTGCTGGGGGAGATTGGTTACTGAGTGACAGTGTGAGGGAGCTGGATTAACATCAGTCCACATAAAGTCAGTAACGCAGGTTGCAGGGGGAGAGGGGTTACTGAGTGACATTGTGAGGGAGCTGGATTAACATCAGTACAGAAACAGTCAGTAACACAGGGTGCAGGGGGAGAGGGGTTACTGAGTGACAGTGTGAGGGAGCTGGATTAACATCAGTGCAGATACAGTCAGTAACAGAGGGTGCTGGGGGAGAGGGGTCACTGAGTGACAGTGTGAGGGAGTTGGATTAACATCAGTTCAGATACAGTCAGTAACACAGGGTGCTGGGGGAGAGGGGTTACTGAGTGACAGTGTGAGGGAGCTGGATTCACATCAGTAGAGATACAGTCAGGAACACAGGGTGCTGGGGGGAGAGGGGTTACTGAGTGACAGTGTGAGGGAGCTGGATTCACATCAGTAGAGATACAGTCAGGAACACAGGGTGCTGAGGGGAGAGGGGTTACTGAGTGACAATTTGAGGGAGCTGGACTAACATTAGTAGAGCTCCTGTCAGTGACATAGGGTGCTGAGGGAGAGGGGTTACTGAGTGACAGTGTGAGGGAGCTGGATTAACAACTGTCGAGATACAGTCAGTAACGCAGGGTGCTGGGGGAGAGGGGTTACTGAGTGACAGTGTGAGGGAGCTGGATTAACATCAGTACAGAAACAGTCAGTAACACAGGGTGCTGGGGGAGAGGGGTTACTGAGTGACAGTGTGAGGGAGCTGGATTAACATCAGTACAGATACAGTCAGTAACACATGGTGGCTGGGGAAGAGGGGTTACTGAGTGACAGTGTGAGAGAGCTGGATTAACATCAGTTCAGATACAGTCAGTAACACAGGGTGCTGGGGGAGAGCGGTTACTGAGTGACAGTGTGGGGGAGCTGGATTAACATCAGTACAGATACAGTCAGTAACACAGGGTGCTGGGGGAGAGGGGTTACTGAGTGACAGTGTGAGAGAGCTGGGTTAACATCAATACAGAAACATAGAACATAGAACAGTACAGCACAGAACAGGCCCTTCGGCCCACGATGTTGTGCCGAGCTTTATCTGAAACCAAGATCAAGCTATCCCACTCCCTATCATCCTGGTGTGCTCCATGTGCCTATCCAATAACCGCTTAAATGTTCCTAAAGTGTCTGACCCCACTATCACTGCAGGAGTCCATTCCACACCCCAACCACTCTCTGCGTAAAGAACCTACCTCTGATATCCTTACTGTATCTCCCACCACGAACACTATAGTTATGCCCCCTTGTAATAGCTCCATCCACCCGAGGAAATAGTCTTTGAACGTTCACTCTATCTATCCCCTTCATCATTTGATAAACCTCTATTAAGTCTCCCCTCAGCCTCCTCTGCTCCAGAGAGAACAGCCCTAGCTCCCTCAACCTTTCCTCATAAGACCTCCCCTCCAAACCAGGCAGCATCCTGGTAAATCTCCTTTGCACTCTTTCCAGCGCTTCCACATCCTTCTTATAGTGAGGTGACCAGAACTGCACACAATATTCCAAATGTGGTCTCACCAAGGTCCTGTACAGTTGCAGCATAACCCCACGGGTCTTAAACTCCAACCCCTGTTAATAAAAGCTAACACAGTATAGGCCGTCTTCACAGCTCTATCCACTTGAGTGGCAACCTTTAGAGATCTGTGGATATAGACCCCAAGATCTCTCTGTTCCTCCACAGTCTTCAGAACCCTGCCTTTGAACCAGGAATCCACATTTAAATTAGTCCTACCAAAATGAATCACCTCACATTTATCAGGGTTAAACTCCATTTGCCATTATTCAGCCCAGCTTTGCATCCTATCTCTGTCTCTTTGCAGCCTACAACAGCCCTCCACCTCATCCACTACTCCACCAATCTTGGTGTCATCAGCAAATTTACTGATCCACCCTTCAGCCCCCTCCTCCAAGTCATTAATAAAAATCACAAAGAGCAGAGGACCAAGCACTGATCCCTGCGGCACTCCGCTAGCAACCTGCCTCCAATCCGAAAATTTTCCATCCACCACCACCCTCTGTCTTCGATCAGACAGCCAGTTACCTATCCAATCGCCCAACTTTCCCTCTATCCCACACCTCCTCACTTTCATCATAAGCCGACCATGGGGGACCTTATCAAATGCCTTACTAAAATCCATGTATTTGACATCAACTGCCCTACCTTCATCAACACACTTAGTTACCTCCTCAAAAAATTCGATCAAATTTGTGAGGCACGACTTGCCCTTCACGAATCCGTGCTGACTATCCCGGATTAATCCACATATTTCTAAATGGTCGTAAATCCCATCTCCAAGGACCTTTTCCAGCAATTTACCAACCACCGAAGTCAGACTAACCGGTCTATCATTACCAGGGTCATTTCTATTCCCTTTCTTAAACAGAGGAACAACATTCGCCATTCTCCAGTCCTCTGGCACCATTCCCGTGGACAGCGAGGTCCCAAAGATCAAAGCCAAAGGCTCTGCAATCTCATCCCTTGCCTCCCAAAGAATCCTAGGATACATTTCATCAGGCCCAGGGGACTTATCGACCTTCAGTTTATTCAAAACTGCCAGGACATCCTCCCTCCGAACATCTATTTCCTCCAGCCTATTAGCCTGTAACACCTTATCTTCCTCAAAAACATGGCCCCTCTCCTTGGTGAACACTGAAGAAAAGTATTCATTCATCACCTCGCCTATCTCGACTGACTCCATACACAAGTTCCCACGACTGTCCTTGACCGGCCCTAACCTCACCCTGGTCACTATTTTATTCCTCACATAAGAGTAAAAAGCCTTGGGGTTTTCCTTGATCCGACCCACCAAGGACTTCTCATGTCCCCTCCTAGCTCTCCTAAGCCCCTTTTTCAGCTCATTCCTCGCTAACTTGTAACCCTCAATCGAGCCATCTGAACCTTGTTTCCTCATCCCGACATAAGCTTTTCACAAGACATTCCACCTCTTTCGTGAACCATGGTTCCCTCACTCGGCCATTTCCTCCCTGCCTGACAGAGACATACCTATCAAGGACAGCCAGTATTTGTTCCTTGAAAAAGTTCCACTTTTCATTAGTTCCTTTCTCTGACAGTTTCTGTTCCCAACAGGGTGCTGGGGAGAGGGGGGTTACTGAGTGACAGTCTCAGGGAGCTGGATTAACATCAGTACAGATGCAGTCAGTAACACAGGGTGCTGGGGGAGGGAGGGGTTACTGAGTGACTGTGTGAGGGAGCTGGATTAACATCAGTCGAGATACAGTCCACAGCACGGGTTGCTGGGGGAGAGGTGTTACAGCGTGACAGTGGGAGAGAGTTGAATTGACATCAGTAGAGATACAGTCAGTAACACAGGGTGCTGGGGAAGATGCATTATTGAGTGACTGTGTGAGAGAGCAGGATTAACATCAGTGCAGATACAGTCAGTAACACAGGGTGCTGGGGCAGAGGGGTTACTGAGTGACAGTGTGAGGGAGCTGGATGAACATCAGTACAGATACAGTCAGTAACACAGGGTGCTGGGGGAGCGGGGTTACTGAGTGACAATGTGAGGGAGCTGGATTAACATCAGTACAGATACAGTCAGTAACACTGGATGCTGCGGGGAGAGGGGTTACTGAGTGACAGTGTGAGGGACCTGGATTAACATCAGTACAGATACAGTCAGTAACACAGGGTGCTGGGGGGAGAGGGGTTACAGAGTGACAGTGTGAGGGAGCTGGATTAACACCTGTACAGATACAGTCAGTAACACAGGGTGCTGGGGAGGGGGGTTACTGAGTGACAGTGTGAGGGAGCTGGATTAACATTAGTACAGATACAGTCAGTAACACAGTGTGCTGCGGGGAGAGGGGTTACTGATTGGCAGTGTGAGGGATCTGGATTAACACCTGTACAGATACAGTCAGTAACACAGGGTGCTGGGGGGAGAGAGGTTACTGAGTGACAGTGTGAGGGAGCTGGATTAACACCTGTACAGATACAGTCAGTAACACAGGGTGCTGGGGGAGAGGGGGTACTGAGTGACAGTGTGAGGGAGCTGGATTAACATCAGTACAGATACAGTCAGTAACACTGGGTGCTGCGGGGAGAGGGATTACTCAGAGACTCTGCGAGGGAGCTGGATTAACATTAGAAGAGATACCATCAGTAACACACGGTGTTATGAGGAGAGATTGAGCAGATTGGGTTTGTACTCGTTGGAGTTTAGAAGGCGGAGGGATGACCTTATAGAGGCCTATAAGACAATGAAAGGGCTGGAAATGGTAGAAGTGGAGAGATTCATTCCACTTCGAAAGGAACCCAGAACTGGAGGGCACAGCCTCAAAATAAAGGGGGGTCGGTTTAGGACAGAGTTGAGGAGGAACTTCTTCTCTCAGAGGGTGGTGAATCTCTGGAATTCTCTGCCCACTGAAGTGGTGGAGGCTCCCTCGTTGAATATGTTTAAATCACAGATAGATGGATTCCTGATCGATCGGGGAATGAAGGGTTATGGGGAGCAGGCGGGTAAGTGGAACTGATTCACTTCAGATCAGCCATGATCTTATTGAGTGGCGGGGCAGGCTCAAGGGGATAGATGGCCTACTCCCCCTCCTATTTCTTATGGTTTTATGTTCTTAACCCCGTGCTGCACCTGTCCTGGGAGTGTTTGATGGGGACAGTGTAGAGGTAGCTTTACTCTGTATCTCACCCCGTGCTGTACCTGTCCTGGGAGTGTTTGATAGGGACCGTGTAGAGGTACCTTTACTCTATATCTAACCCCGTGCTGTCCCTGTCCTGGGAGTGTTTGATAGGGACATTGTAGAGGGAGATTTACTCTGTATCTAACCCCGTGCTGTACCTGTCCTGGGAGTGTTTGATAGGGACAGTGTAGAGGGAGCTTCGTTCCGTATCTAACTCCGTGCTGTACCTGTCCTGGGCGGGATGGATGGACGGATGAAAATGCTGGAATCCATTATTAAAGAGGAGATAGCAGGGCATCTGGATAGAAATGGTTCGATCAATCAGACGCAGCATGGATTCATGAGGGGAAAGTCGTGCTTGACGAACATGTTGGATTTTTATGAAGATGTGACTCGGGCAGTTGATGGAGGAGAACCGGTGGATGCGGTGTTTTTGGATTTCCGAAAGGCGTTTGATAAGGTGCCCCATAAAAGGCTGCTGAAGAAGATTAGGGCACACGGAGTTGGGGGTAGTGTGTTAAAGTGGATTGGGGACTGGCTATCCGACAGGAAGCAAAGAGTCGGAATAAATGGGTGTTTTTCCGGTTGGAGGAAGGTAACTAGTGGCGTGCCGCAGGGATCGGTACTCGGGCCGCAACTGTTTACCATTTATATAGATGATCTGGAGGAGGGGACGGAGTGTAGGGTAACGAAGTTTGCAGACGACACAAAGATAAGTGGAAAAGTGAATCGTGTGGAGGACGGAGAAGATCTGCAGAGAGATTTGGACAGGCTGAGTGAGTGGGCGAGGATATGGCAAATGGAGTATAACGTTGAGAAATGCGAGGTTATCCACTTTGGAGGAAATAATAACAAATGGGATTACTATCTCAATGGAAACAAATTAAAACATGCTACCGTGCAAAGGGACCTGGGGGTCCTTGTGCATGAGACGCAAAAGCCCAGTCTGCAGGTACAACAGGTGATCAAGAAGGCAAATGGGATGTTGGCCTATATTGCGAAGGGGAGAGAATATAAAAGCAGGGATGTCTTGATGCACCTGTACAGGGCATTGGTGAGGCCGCAGCTGGAATACTGTGTGCAGTATTGGTCCCCTTATATGAGGAAGGATATATTGGCATTGGAGGGAGTGCAGAGAAGGTTCACCAGTTTGATACCGGAGATGAGGGGTTTGGATTATGAGGAGAGGCTGAGGAGATTGGGTTTGACCTCGTTGGAGTTGAGAAGGATGAGGGGGGATCTTATGGAGACTTATAAGATAATGCGGGGGCTGGATAGGGTGGAGGCGGAGATATTCTTTCCACTTAGTAAGGAAGTTAAAACTAGAGGACACAGCCTCAAAATAAAGGGGGGTCGGTTTAAGACAGAGTTGAGGAGGAACTTCTTCTCCCAGAGGGTGGTGAATCTCTGGAATTCTCTGCCCACTGAGGTGGTGGAGGCTACCTCGCTGAATATGTTTAAAGCGCGGATGGATGGATTCCTGATCGGTAAGGGAATTAAGGGTTATGGGGATCAGGCGGGTAAGTGGTACTGATCCACGTCAGATCAGCCATGATCTTATTGAATGGCGGGGCAGGCTCGAGGGGCTAGATGGCCTACTCCTGCTCCTATTTCTTATGTTCTTATGTTCTTATGACAGTGTAGAGGGAGCTTTTCTCTGTATCTAATCCCGTGCTGTATGTGTCCAGGGAGTGTTTGATGGGGGATAGTGTAGAGGGAGCTTTACTCTGTATCAAATCCATGCTGTATCTGTCCAGGGAGTGTTTGATGGGGGACAGTGTAGATGGAGCTTTACTCTGTATCGAACTCCGTGCTGTCCCTGTCCTGGGAGTGATTGATGGGGGACAGTGGAGAGGGAGCTTTACTCTGTATCTAACCCCGTGTTGTACCTGTCCTGGGAGTGTTTGATGGGGGACGGTGTTCAGAGAGCTTTACTGTGTATCTAACCCCATGCTGTATCTGTCCAGGGAGTGTTTGATGGGGACAGTGTAGAGGGAGCGTTACTCTGTATCTAACCCCGTGCTGTACCTGTCCTGGGAGTGTTTGATAGGGACAGTTTCGAGGGAGCTTTTCTCTGTATCTCATCCCGTGCTGTATGTGTCCTGGGAGTGTTTGATGGGGGATAGTGTAGAGGGAGCTTTACTCTGCATTGAACCCCGTGCTGTACCAGTCCTGGGAGTGCTTGATGGGTTCAGAGTAGAGGGAGCTTTGCTCTGTATCTCACCCCATGTTGCATCTGTCCCTAGAGTGTTTGATGGGGGACAGTGTTGAGCGAGCTTTACTCTGTATCTAACCCCGTGCTGTACCAGTCCAGGGACTGTTTGATGGGAACAGTATCATGGGAGCTTGACTCTGTATCTAACCACATGCTGTACCTGTCCTGGGAGTGTTTGATGGGGACAGTGTGGAGGGAGCTTTGCTCTGTATCTAACCCCGTGCTGTATCTGTCCTGCGGGTTTTTGATGGGTACAGTGCAGAGGGAGCTTTACTCTGAATCTTACCCCGTGCTGTACCAGACCTGGGAGCGTTTGATGGGGACAGTGTAGAGGGAGCTCGACTGTATACCTAACCCCGTGCTGTATGTGTCCTGGGAGTGTTTGATGGGGGACAGTGTTCAGAGAGCTTTACTCTGTATCTAACCCTATGCTGTATCTGTCCAGGGAGTGTTTGATGGGGACAGTGTAGAGGGAGCGTTACTCTGTATCTAACCCCGTGCTGTACCTGTCCTGGGAGTGTTTGATAGGGACAGTGTAGAGGGAGCTTTTCTCTGTATCTAATCCCGTGCTGTATGTGTCCTGGGAGTTTTTGATGGGGGTTAGTGTAGAGGGAGCTTTACTCTGTGTCTAACCCCATGCTGTATCTGTCCAGGGAGTGTTTAATGGGGGACAGTGTAGTTGGAGCTTTACTCTGCATCGAACCCCGTGCTGTACCAGTCCTGGGAGTGCTTGATGGGTTCAGAGTAGAGGGAGCTTTGCTCTGTATCTCACCCCATGTTGCATCTGTCCCGAGAGTGTTTGATGGGGGACAGTGTTGAGCGAGCTTTACTCTGTATCTAACCCTGTGCTGTACCAGTCCAGGGAGTGTTTGATGGGAACAGTGTCATGGGAGCTTGACTCTGTATCTCACCCCGTGCTGTACCTGTCCTGGGAGTGTTTGATGGGGACAGTGTGGAGGGAGCTTTGCTCTGTATCTAACCCCATGCTGTATCTGTCCTGCGGGTTTTTGATGGGTACAGTGCAGAGGGAGCTTTACTCTGAATCTAACCCCGTGCTGTACCAGACCTGGGAGCGTTTGATGGGGACAGTGTAGAGGGAGCTCGACGCTGTACCTAACCACGTGCTGTACCTGTCCTGGGAGTGTTTGATGGGGGACAGTGTTGAGGGAGTTTTAAGCTCCAGTGGTAAGCCGCAGTGACCAGATCGCCAGCGCTGAGTCCGTCCCTGTGGCTCAGAAGGGAAAGGGGGAGAGCGGTAGAGCTATAGTTATTGGGGACTCGTTTGTTCGAGGGATAGATAGGAGGTTCTATGGCAACAAGAGAGACTCACGGATGGTATGTTGCCTCCCGGATGCCAGGGTCCGTGACATCTCCAACCGTGTCTTCAGGATTCTAAAGGGGGAGGGGGAACAGTCACAAGTCGTGGTGCACGTCGGCACCAAAGACATAGGTAAGAGAGGGGACGGGGATTTAAAACAGGAATTCAGGGAGCTTGGGTGGAAGCTGAGAGCCAGGACAAAACAGGTTGTCATCTCTGGTATGTTGCCGGTGCGACGGGATAGCGAGTTGAGGAACAGGGAGAGAGTGCAGTTAAACACATGGATGCAGGGATGGTGTAGGAGGGAGGGTTTCAGCTATGTGGATAATTGGAACACTTTCTGGGGAAGGTGGGACCTGTACCAACAGGACGGGGTGCACCTGAACCAGAGGGGGACCAATATCCTGGGAGGGAAATTTGCTTCGGCTCTTCGGGGGGGTTTAAACTAATTTTTCAGGGGGATGGGAAAAGGAGTTGTAGTCCGCAGGTCAGTGAGTGCAGTGAGGTACTGGGAAGGGTATCATGGTCAAAGGTGGGTCCCAGCAGACAAGAAGGTGGGTTGAAGTGTGTCTACTTCAATGCAAGGAGCATCCGAAATAAGGTAGGTGAACTTGGGGCGTGGATTGGTACTTGGGACTACGATGTTGTGGCCATTACGGAGACATGGGTAGAACAAGGACAGGAATGGTTGTTGGAAGTTCCGGGGTATAGATGTTTCAGTAAGTGTAGGGTAGCTGGTAAAAGAGGTGGAGGAGTGGCACTGTTAATCAAGGAGAGTGCAACGGCTGCAGAAATGCATTTTGAAGGGAATCTGCCTGCAGAGGTAATATGGGCTGAGGTTAGGAATAGGAAAGGAGTGGTCACGTTGTTAGGAGTTTACTATACGCCCCCAAATAGTAATAGAGATGTTGAACAAGAAATTGCTAAGCAGATTATGGATAGGTGTGGAGGTCACAGGGTAGTTGTCATGGGGGACTTTAACCTTCCAAATATTGATTGGAACCTTTATAGGTCGAATAGTTCGGATGGGGCAGTTTTTGTGCAGTGTGTGCAGGAGGGGTTCCTGACACAATATGTGGATAGGCCGACAAGCGGTGGGGCCACATTGGATTTGGTACTGGGAAATGAACCGGGCCAAATGTTGGATTTGGTTGTGGGAGAGCACTTTGGATATCGTGACCACAATTCAGTGTCTTTTGTTATTGCAATGGAGAGGGAGAGGGCCGTACGGGCAGGGCATCGTTTACAATTGGGGGAGAGGTAATTATGATGCAATCAGGCGGGAACAAGGAAGCATAAGATGGGAACAAAAATTGTCAGGCAAAGGCAGGAATGATCAGTGGAACTTTTTCAAGGAACAAGTACTGCGTGTCCTTGATAGGTATGTCCCTGCCAGGCAGAGAGGAAATGGCCGAGTGAGGGAACCATGGTTCACAGAAGAGGTGGAATGTCTTGTCTAGAGGAAGAAGGAAGCGTATGTTAGGTTGAGAAAACAAGGTTCAGTTGGTTCGATGGAGGGTTACAAGTTAGCAAGAAATGAGCTGAAAAAGGGGCTTAGGAGAGCTAGGAGGGGGCATGAGAAGTTCTTGGCGGGTCAGATCAAAGAAAACCCCAAGGCTTTTTACTCTTATGTGAGGAATAAAAGAATGACCAGGGTGAGGCTGGGGCAGGTCAAGGACGGCAGTGGGAATTTGTGCATGGAGTCAGAAGAGATAGGAGAGGTGATAATGAATACTTTTCTTCGGTGTTCACCAAGGAGAGGGGCCATGTTTTTGAGGAAGAGAGGGTGTCACAGGCTGATAGGCTGGAGGAAGTAGATGTTCGGAGGGAAGATGTACTAGCAATTTTGAATAAACTGAAAGTTGATAAGTCCCCTGGGCCTGATGAAATATATCCTAGGATTCTTTGGAAGGCAAGCGATGAGATAGCAGAGCCTTTGGCATTGATCTTTGGGTCCTCACTGTCCACGGGGGTGGTGCCAGAGGACTGGAGAATGGCGAATGTTGTTCCTCTTTTTTAGAAAGGGAATAGAAATGACCCTGGTAATTATGGACAGGTTAGTCTTACTTCGGTGGTCGGTAAGTTGATGGAAAAGGTCCTTAGGGATAGGATTTACGACCATTTAGAAAGATGCAGCTTAATCCGGGATAGTCAGCATGGATTTGTGAAGGGCAAGTCTTGCCTCACAAATTTGATAGAATTTTTTGAGGAGGTAACTAAGTGTGTTGATGAAGGTAGTGCAGTTGATGTCATATGCATGGATTTTAGTAAGGCTTTTGATAAAGTCCTCCACGGTCGGCTGATGAAGAAAGTAAGGATGTGTGGGATAGAGGGAAGTTTGGCCGATTCGATAGGTAACTGGCTATCTCACAGAAGACAGAAGGTGGTGGTGGATGGAAAATTTTCGGACTGGAAACCGGTGACCAGCGGAGTGCCACATGGATCAGTGCTTGGTCCTCTGCTATTTGTAATTTTTATTAATGACTTGGAGGAGGGGGCTGAAGGGTGGATCAGTAAATTTGCTGATGACACCAAGATTGGTGGAGTAGTGGATGAGTTCTATGTTCTATGTTCTAAGATCATTCTTGACAAATTTTGTTGAATTATTTGAGAAATAATCTGGAATAATCGATGAGATTAATATGAATCTTGTCAGACACCTTGAGTTTCTAAATTTCTGAAGTAAGTTAACACTTAACAGAATGGTGAGTAATCTCAGAGCAAGTGGAGTAAGAGGACAAGCACTAGAGTGGACAACAAGTTGGCGACAAAGACAGAACACAGTTAATCAGAGTTAATGGGATTTACTCTGATTGCTGCTGTGGCTGAATGGAGTTTTAACTTTTAAGAGACTGAAAGATCTTCAATCAAGCAAACCTGACTTCTTGGTTAAAGTTGTTTTTTTCACTATGTTGAATTTCCTTGTGGTCAGCGGCCTGGAATTTGACAAAGGACAGAAGGTGTCACATTCAACAGCTTGTCCCTGGCAGGGATGAGGTCTGATGTGGAGATGCCGGCGTTGGACTGGGGTAAACACAGTAAGAAGTTTAACAACACCAGGTTAAAGTCCAACAGGGATGAGGTCTGTACAGACTTCTGGGAGACACTCTTCCTCATATGGCCATTGGAATGCAAACAATATGCACTGAGATGATGAGGCCTCAAGTGACCAATGATGCTATTCTGGTTGGATAGGTTGGTCCTAATCGAACGATGCAATTGGGGTTCAGATTAATGAATGGGCTGGTTACCAAGGAACTTTTGGAATTTTAACTCTGCTAACACAAATAGCTTGTTCAGAAAGGCAGTGTGAAGAACCCGGGAACCAAGCTCACAAGGAGATACAACATCTGGAAGGAGCAGAGAACAAGTGACTGATTCTATTTAACAACAAAATCCTGACCAGGTTTTAATTCCAAGTGGAAATCAACCTTAAGTTAGGTTAAGTAACAGATAATGAGAATTTGGTTTATGTATTGCAAGTATTTGCTGTTGTTTAAGTAGCTATAGAATAAAGGAAATTGTGTTTAAGTATTTAAAGTTGACTCTATGTCTTTATTCGCGACAGAGGGTAAAACACACAGGTTTGGACAACACTGGAAGGTGAGAAGTGGTTTTCCACAAGGATCAGCGCTGGGATCAATGTCTTTCACCATTTACATCAACAATATGGAATCAGGAAACACAATTATAACTTCAATATTTATGAAATAATCCAAACTGAGAATGAGAATAACCGTCGTGGAAGAATGCAACTAAATACAATAACACAACAATAATAAATTATAAGCATGTAAATTGGATATTCGAATTGGAAATAAATTCCATGAAACTCAGTCATCAGAACATTATGTTTCCGAACCGTATAGAAATCAAAAGTGTCTGAATTATTTCCAGGAGTTTAAGGATTCAGGGATCAAATTCACAGAAAGTTTGAGGCAGCAACACAGCTTCAAAGGAACCATATCAATCAGGAAAGAAAATCAGTGGAGTTCATTTCTAGATTCATACAAATGTGGACAACTTACAATTGTTTTTGGAAAAAGCAGAGAATTCTGCTGGGTTGTTGTGTTGTTTAAATGTCAGGAATTAGCTGACGCTTGTTCCTTTTCAAAAGAAGACAGAGCTATCGAGACATTTCACATCATTCACTGACAAAGAAACATTAAAAATTAAAATGAAGTCAAACTTCTCCTGTTTTTAAACTCTTCCAAAATCAAAGATGGAGGCAGCTCCATGAGATGGAGATTTCACTCACAATGTACAAGATTTCACTCAACCCAATAGTTTCATTGATCAGTGTGCCCTTGAGTTCCTTATGGAAGTATTTCTATTCATGAAAACGATTAAAATGGATGAGCATAAATTGCAAAATTCCAAGAATCAAAAATCTGGAACTACTTAATTTCCAAAATAATATTCCATCCCTCAATCTACTGCAGCTCAACAACAATGGGACTTCTCAGAAAATTCAGAACCTGCAGCAGATCCAAACACATCACCTCTTAGTGGGAGAGAGGGGATGAGGGAGGGAGGGAGGGGGCCAGGGAGGGAGAGAGGGCGCGAGGGAGGGAGAGAGGGGGCGAGGGTGGGAAGAAAAAGGGCAAGGCTGGGAGAGCCGGGGCGACTAAGGGAGAGTCACAGAGTTGAAGAGGTTTACAGCATGGAAACAGGCCTTTCGGACCAACTTGTCCATGCCGCCCTTCTTTTTAAACCCCGAGATCTCTTTGTTCTGTAACTCTCCCCAACGCTCTGTCATTAACTGAATAAGTCCTGCCCTGGTACAATCTACCAAAATGCATCACCTTACATTGATCTAAATTCAACTCCATCTGCGATTTGTCAGCTCACTGGCCCAATTGACCAAGATCCCCTTGCAATCCGAGGTAACCTTTTTCACTGTCCACTATGCCACCAATGTTGGTGTCATCTGCAAATCTACTAACCATGCCTCCCTATCTTCTCATCTAAATCGTTAATATAAATGACAAATAACAGTGGACCCAGCGTCAATCCTGAGGCACACCGCTGGTCACAGGCCTCCAGTTTGAAAACCAAACCTTCACAACCACCCTCTGTCTTCTCTCATTAAGCCAATTTTGTTTCCATTTTGCTAACTCAGCCTGGATCCCGTGAGATTTAACATTACTC
Source organism: Mustelus asterias (assembly GCF_964213995.1). Taxonomy (NCBI): domain Eukaryota; kingdom Metazoa; phylum Chordata; class Chondrichthyes; order Carcharhiniformes; family Triakidae; genus Mustelus; species Mustelus asterias. The sequence goes on along the minus strand of NW_027590285.1, from coordinate 84,168 downwards.
AACAACTTACCATGAGGTACCTTGTAAAAGGCCTTGCTAAAGTCCATGTAGACAACATCAACTGCACTGCCCTCATCTACCTCCTTGGTTACCCTTTCAAAAAACTCAATCAAATTTGTGAGACATGATTTTCCACTCGCAAAGCCATGCTGACTGTTCCTAATCAGTCCTTGCGTCTCTAAATGCCTATATATCCTGTTTCTCAAAATACCTTCCAAAAACTGACCCACCACAGATGTGAGGCTCACCGGCCTGTAGCACCCAGGCTTTTCCCTGCAGCCCTTTTTAAACAAAGGCACAACATTTGCCACCCTCCAATCTTCAGGCATCTCACATGTGATTATCATTGATTCAACTATCTTTGCTCGGGGAACCGCAATTTCCTCCCTAGCCTCCCACAGCGTCCTGGGATATACCTCATAAGGGAATTTATCTACCTTGATGTGCTTTAAGACTTCCAGCACCTCCTTCTCCGTTATAGGTACACTCCTCAAGACATCACTATTTATTTCCCCAAGTTCCCTCACATCCATGTTTTTCTCAACAGTGAATAATGATGAGGAATATTCATTTAGGATCTCCCCAACTCTTGTGGATCCGCACATAGATGACCCTGTTGATCTTAGTGAGACACAACTCTCTTCCTAGTTACTCTTTTGGTCTTTATGTATTTGTAGAAGCTCTTTGGATTCTCCTTTGACTTATCTGCCAAAACAATCTGGTGTACCCTTTTTGCTCCCCTGATTTCTCTCAACTCTACTCCTAAACCCCCTATACTCTTCAAGGGATTCACTCGATCAAGCTGCCTATGTATGTCATGGTCTCCTTCCTCTTATTGACCAGGACCTCAAGAACCCCAGTCATCCAGGGTTCCCTACTTCTACCAGCCTTGCCCTTCACTCTAAGAGGAATGTGCTTACCCTGAACCCTGGTTAACACACTTTAGAAAGCCTGCCACTTATCAGACATCCCTTTGCCTTCCCACAGACTCCCCCAATTCATTTTTGAAAGTTCCTGCCTGATACCTTCAAAATTGGCCTTGCCCCAATTTAGAATTTTAAACTTTGGGCCAGTTCTATCATTCCCCATAGCTATCTTAAAACTAATGGAATTATGGTCACTGGTCCCAAAGTGATCCCTCACTAACACTTCTGTCACCTGCTTTTCCTTATTTCCCAGGGGGTGAGGGAGGGAGAGAGGGAGAGTTGGGGAGCGGGATTGACAGTTGTGGAGACAGGTGTTTGTGGAATCCACGGGAGTTAACAGAATGCAACTGGGGAGAATACAGGTCAGTTTTAATTTAATCTGAATCAATGAAGTGTTAACAGACTTATGGGCAGTTTTGAAGACAGTCACAATCGATATACAGTCCATTACAGGATGGTAACACATCCCTTTTCTCTCTCCACTCCCTCATGTTGTGGGGACTCGCTGCAAGTATTTTACTGGTATGCATGGCTTTCAGAATTTCAGAAATCGAGGAACACAACCAACAGTGTGTGTGACAGAGAGAGATTGAGAGATTTAGAGAGAGAGAGAAAGAGAGAGGGAGAGATTGAGAGAGACTCAGAGAGTGGGTGAGAGTTCTGCAGTATTTCATGCTTCTCGCTGGGACGGAGATGGACAAATTGAGCAAGTGTGTAACAGAGAGAGTCACAGAGAGACGGGGAGATATTCACCAATTTAAACATTATTGTGGATTTGCAATGGACCGCAGGCTGTTTGAGATTCAGAAACAAGTATATTAAGCTGGAACATTACGGCAAATTGGCACTTATTAAAACATGAACACAAAAAAACACTCAGACACAGAGAGGCACACACAGGCAGAGGCATGCAAACATGTAGGCAGAGACACAAAGAGTGACTGATTAACACTTAGATTTCTAACAATAAATGCCCTGATTAAACTGTCACTGGATGGTGGGGTTAACCCAGCAAACCCACACAGCTGGGTCAGGATCAGAACTCACCTTCTGCACTCACTGAAACGCTCCTGTATCACCTGCCTTATTGCAATGGGATGCCGCGTTTGGGAGCAGGACAGGGACATGGGGTGTGGACAACTGCACATGTGGAGGATAAGGACGAGGCATCTATCAGAGAATCCACACAAACCAGGGAGAAACAAACAAGGAAACACATGCTGAAACTGAGAGATTGCTGTGTGGAAAGATTTAGAAATTGTTGGGAACATAGACCCAGTGAAATGTTGCCAATGTGATCAGAATAGATATGGTAAAATCTTTCTGCAGCATTAAGGCACGCAGTGTACTGAGTGGAACAATATTGTAGCATTCCAAAATAAACTACATTGGGCTTTGTACTGTCTGAATGCACCTGCTATTGGTCTGTGGTTCTGCAATTTCCTCACTGACAAAAACATGAATACAGTCTGTTTCAATGATTCGAGCTTTCAACATGAGGTGCGCTTTGGATGTCAAGGAGAATATAGGACAGGAGAAGGCAAGGAAGGGAAGCTTCTGTTAGATTCTGAAATCTCCCACACAGCACAAGATAGGCACACAATCACACTCACAGCCACAGACTCACACTTAGACTGTGCTGCAGGCAACGGAATATGAAGGGAAATTGCCAAAAGCTTTTGATGGGGACAATGTGGAGGGAACTTTACTCTGTATCTAACCCTTTGCTGTACCTGTCCAGGGTGTGTTTGATGGGGACAGTGTAGAGGGAGCTTTACTCTGTATCTCACCCCGTGCTGCACCTGTCCTGGGAGTACTTGATGGGGGACAGTGTAGAGGAATAATTACTCTGTATTTAACCCAATGCTGTAGCTGTCCTGGGAGTGTTTGAAGGGGGACAATGTAGAGGGAGCTTTGCTCTATACCTATCCCCATGCTGTACCTGTCAGGGAATGGTTGCTGATCAAAGAGGGCCTGGTGGTTTGAAGTGCATTTGCTTCAATGCGAAAAGTTTTGCAGGTAAGACAGATGAACTTAGAGCTTGGATTATTATTTGGAACTTTGATGTTGTTGCCATTCCAGAGACTTGGTGAAGGGAAGGACAGGATTGACAGTTTAACATTCACGGATACAGATGCTTAAGGCTGGACAGAGGGGCATGTAAAAGGGGTGGTGGAGTTGCACTACTTTTTAAGGGGAATATCGCAGCTGTAGTGCAGGAGGACAACTCGGAGTGCTCAGACAGGGAAACAATGTGGGAAGAGCTCAGGAATAGGAAGGGTGTAGTTACAATGTTGGGAGTTTCCTACACGCCTCCCAAGGCCTGCGGGAGATAGAGGAACAGATATGGAGGCAGATTTCGGCAAGGTGTAAAAGTAACAGGGTTGTTGTGATGGGTGATTTTAACTTCACCTATATTACCTGGAACTCACGTCGTCCTGGGGTAATGCGGCAGAGTTTGTAAGGACCATCTAGGAGGGCTTCATCAAACAGGATGTAGATAGTCCAACTGGAGAAGGGGCCATACTAGACCTGCTATTGGGGAATGAGTCCAGCCAGGTGGTCGAGGTTTCAGCAGGGGAGCAGATCAGGAACAGTGACCACAACAGTAAGCTTCAAGGTACTGATGGATAGAAATAAGTGTAGTCCTCAAGTGAAGATGCTAACTTGGAAGAAGTCTAATTACAACACTGTTTGGCAGGAACTAAAGGATGTAGATTGGGGGCAGATGTTTGAGGGCAAATCAACGTCTGGCATGTGGGAGGCATTGAAGTGTAAGTTGATAGGAATTGAGGAACGGCACATTCCTGTAAGGATGAAGGATAAATATGCATTTTTCGGGAACTTTGCGTAATGGGAGACATTTTGAGCCTCGTCAAAGGGGAAAAGGAAGCATTTGTCAAGGTCAGGAGGCTGGAAAAACATGAAGCAAGTGTGGAATACAAGGAAAGCAGAAAGAAACTGAAGCAAGAAGTCAGGAGGGTTTAAACGGATCATGAAAAATCATTGGCCTGCAGGATTCAGGAAAAACCCAAGGTTTATATAATATATATATATATATATATATATATATATATAAATCCATACGTGGAGCCGGAAGAAATGGGTGAGGTGTTAAATGAGTACTTTGCGTCAGTATCCACCAAAGAAAAGGGCTTGGTGGATGATGAGTCAGGAAAAGGGTGTGTAGGTCGTTGGAGTCATGTTGAGATCAAAAAGGAGGAAATATTGCAGGACTGGAAAACATTAAGGTAGACAAGTCCCCAGGGCCTGATAGGATCTACCCCAGAATACTGAGAGAGGCAAGGGAGGAGGCTGGGGCCTTGAGAGAAATATTTCTTTCCTCACTGGCTGCAGGGGAAGTCCCAGAAACTTGGAGAATAGCCAATGTTGTTCCTCTGTTTAAGAAGGGTAGCAAGGATAATCCAGGTAATTACAGGCAACCCTTATGTCAGTGGTAGGGAAATTATTGGAGAGGATTCTTCGAGACAGTTTTACTGCCAATTGGAAATAAGTGGACGTATTAGCGACGGGCAAGATTGTTTTCTGAAGGAAAGGTCGAGCCACAAGATCTTGATGTAGTTTTTCGAGCAAGTGACGAAGATGATAGATAAGGCAAAGGCAGTGGATGTTGTGGACATGGACTTCGGTCAAGGCTTTGACAAGATACCTCATGCTGGAATGGCAAAAAAATGGTGAAGTCACACGGAATCGGAGGAGAGCTGGCAAGATGGATACAGAATTGTCTTGGCCATAGAAGGCAGGGTGTAAGAGTAGGTGGTGGCTTTTCTGATTGGAAGGCTGTGACTAGCGGTGTTACACAGTTCTGGGGCCTTTGTTCTTCGTTGTTTATTGCAAATGATTTGGAGGAAAATGCAGCTGGTCTGATTGGTAAGTTCGCAGACGACGCAGAAATTGGTGGAGTTGCAGGATTGAAGAGGATTGTCAGAGGATACAGCAGGATATAGACTGGTTGGAAACTTTGGCGGAAAAATGGCAGATGGAGTTTAATCCACATAAATGTGAGGTGATGCAATTTGGAAGGTATAATACATGTAGGAATTATACAGTTAACGAAATAACCATTTAGGAGTATTGACAGCAGAGAGACCTGGGCGTATATATCCCCCGATCAATGAAAGTGGTAACACAGGTGGATAAGGTAGTCAAGAAGGCAGACGGCAAGCTCGCCTTCATCGGTCGGGGCATTGAGTTTACAAATTGGCAGGTCATGCTGCAGCTGCACAGAAACTTAGTTCGGACTTATTTAAAATATTGATGTAGAATTCTGGTTGCCACACCACAGAAGGATGTGGATGCTGTGGAGAGGGTACAGAAGAGGTTTACCTGAATGTTGGCTGCTCTGGATGGTATTAGCTATGAGGAGAGATTGGATGAACTCGGTTTGTTTTCACTGGAACAACGGAGGTTGAGGGGCGACCTGATAGAGGTTTACAAGATTATGAGTGGCATGGATAGAGTGGAGAGTCAGATGCCCTTTCTGAGGGTAGAGAAGGCAAGTACGAGAGGACAGAGGTTTAAGGTGCCTGGGGAAAAGTTTAGAGGAGGTGTGCAAGACAAGTTTTTTACACAGAGGGTGGTGAATGTGTGGAACGCACTGCCTGGGCAGGTGATGGGAGCAGGTACGATAGTGGCATTTTAGGGGCATCTAGATGAATAGATGAATAGGATGGGAATGGAAGGATACGGGCTCTGTAATTCCATACGGCTTTAGTTTAGACAGGCATCATGATCGGCGCTGCTTGGTGGGCTGAAGGGTCTGTTCCTGTGCTGTACTGTTCATTGTTCTTTCTTTGTTCTTTGTGTTTGCGCGTGGGAGATCACAGAATCAAACAGAACCTTCCCTTCCTGACCTGCTCCTGCCCTGTAATCTCCTTCACATCCAAAGGGTGTCTCCAATAAAAAGCGTCAGTTTTTAAATCTGGGAAATCACAGAGAGACAACACTGTATTCACATCTTGTTCAGTGAGAACATATCAAAATCACAGACCATTAACAGTTGTATTGAGACAGGACAAACACCAAAATATAGTCTATTTGGAATGTTACAATATTGTTTCACTCAGCGCACTCCGTGCCTTCACAGAATCCCAACAGTGCAGAAGGAGGCCATTCAGCCCACACAGTCCGCACCGACTACAATCCCACCCAGACCCTATTCCCAAATACCCACACATTTCCCCTGCTAATCCCCCTGACACTAGGGTCAACTTCGCACGGCCAATCAACCTAACCTGCACATCTTTGGACTGTGGGATGAAGCCGCAGCGCCCAGAGGAACCCTTACTGCTGCAAAAAGATGTTGCAATATCTATTCTTATCACCTTGACAACATTTCACTGGGTCAAAATTCTCAACTGTTTCTAAATCTTTCCACAAAGCAATCTCTCAGTTTCAGCATGTGTTTCCTTGTTTGTTTCTCCCTGGTTTGTGTGGATTCTCTGATAGATTCCTCGTCCTTATCCTCCACATGAGCAGTTCTCCACACCCCATGTCTCTGTCCTGCTCCCAAACGCGGCATCCCATTGCAATAAGGCAGGTGATACAGGAACGTTTCAGTGAGTGCAGAAGGTGAGTTCTGATCCTGACCCAGCTGTGTGGTTTGCCGAGTTAACCCCACTCTCCAGTGACAGTTTAAACAGCGCGTTTATTGTTAGAAATCTAAGTGTTAATCAGTCACTGTCTGTTTCTCTGCCAACGTGTGTGTGTGTGTGTGTGTGTGTTTTCTATATGTGTGTGTCTGTGTGTGTGTGTGTGTGTGTGTCTGTCTATCCATGTTTAGGTGTGTGTGTGTGTGTGTTTTCTATATGTGTGTGTGTGTGTGTCTGTGTGTGCGTGTGTCTCTGTGTGTGTCTGTGTCTCTGTGTGTGTGTGCGTATGTGTGTGTGTGTTTTCTATATATGTGTGTGTGTGCGTTTTCTATATGTGTGTGTATTTTCTATATGTGTGTGTGTGTGTATATGTCTGTGTGTGTGTGTGTCTGTGTGTGTGTCTGTGTGTGCCTGTGTGTTTGTCTGTGTGTGTGTGTTTTCTATATGTGTGTGTGTGTCTGTGTGTGTGTGTCTGTGTGTGTGTCTGTGTGCGTGTGTGTCTCTGTGTGTGTGTGTCTGTGTGTGTGTGTCTGTCTATCTGTCCAAGTTTCTGTGTGTGTGAGCTTCTGAGTTCGCAGTGCCAATTTTCCAGAATGTCACTCCATGATGTAATTGGCCATGAATTCTCAAACTTCCTGCGGCCCATTGTAAATCCACAATCATTTTAAAATTGGTGAATCTTTCCCTGCGTCTCTCTGTGTGTCTGTCTCCATTAGACACTTGGTCAATTTGTCCGTCTCTGTCTCTCCCACATTGCCACTCTCTCACATGCAGAGCTCCCGCTCTCTCACACACAGACTAAAATCTCTCTGATACACACACCCTCTCACAAACACATTTTCTCACACTGTCTCACACAATCACACACTGAGTCCGTAAATCTTAAGCTCTCACACTCACAGACAGATACACATTCATACACACATGCATGCAGTCTCACAGTAACAAACTCTGACACACACTCACACATCGCACACTCAATTGGAGTTTAAAAGGGTGAGAGTGGATCTTATATCAATGATAAAGTTCTAACAGGATTAGACAGGGTTGATTCCGAAAGAATGTTCCCGATGGTGGGGGCTTCCAGAACTAGGGTTCAGAGTTTGAGGATAAGGGGTAATCTTTTCAGAACTGAGGTGAGGAGAAATTTCTTCACCCAGAGGGTGATAAATGTGTGGAATTCACGACCACCAACTCTCCGACACATACCCTCATGCATAGACTCACTCACACACGCAATCTCACTGAGAATCTCTCTCTCTCTCTCTCTCTCTCTCTCACACACACACACACACAAGAGAACACGCAAACATACACACAATCAAAGAACATACAACAAAGAACAAAGAACAGTGCAGCACAGGAACAGGCCGGTCCTCCAAGCCTGCGCTGATCATGTTTACCGATCCAAACCAACCGATTATATCCCTCTATTCCCCGCTTGTTCATATGCCTCTCAAGATAAGTCTTTAATGTGTCTGAAGTAACTGCCTCACTTGGCAGTGCGTTCAAGGCCCCCACCACCCTCTGTGTAAAAAGCTTCCCCTGCAGATCCTAACTGAACCTTTCCCCCCTTATCTTGAACTTGTGCCCCTTGTAATTGTCATTTCCCCCCTGGGAAAAAGCTTCCAACTCTTTACCTTTTCTACACCTCTCATCATTTTATAAACTTCTATCCGGTGGCCCCTCAGCCTCCGCCTTTCCAGGGAGAACAATCCCAGTTCATTCAATCTCCCCTCATAGCTAATATCAGGCAACATCCTGGTAAACCTGTTCTGTGCCCTCTCCAAAGCCTCCATGTCCTTCTGGTAGTGCGGTGACCAGAATTGGACACACTATTCCAAATGTGGCCAAACCAATGTTTTATACAACTGGAACATAATTTGCCAAATGTTATACTCGTTGCCCTGCCTGATGAAGACAAGCATTCCACACGCTTTCTTCACAACCTTCTCCACCTGTGCTGCCACTTTTATAAATCTGTTGACCTGTGCTCCCAGATCTCTCTCTGTGTCTGTGCTCCTGACGGTTCTGCCATTTATTTTACAGCTCCCACCTGAATTAGATCGACCAAAATGCATCACCTCGCAGTTATCTGGATTAAATTCCATCTGCCATTTCCCCGCGCAATTATCCAGCCTATCAATATCTTGTTGTATTTTCTGACAATCTTCATCACATGTAAACAGATCTGTGTGCGTGTGTACATTCTCACACGAATACACATTCTCATATAGTCACTGACACACACACACACACACACACAGGAAACGCACACACATGATCGTTCACACATATGCTGACAGAAAAACAGAAAACCATGAACACACATGCACAAACTAACAGACACACAGAACATTTTGCATGCGCGCATGCACACACACACACTCAGACGCACACACACACACACGCACACACACACGCACACACAGACAAAAACACACACACATACACACATACACACATACTCACACACACACACGCACACACACTCACACTCACACATACACACACTCACACACACACACTCACACGCACGCACACACTCACACATACACACACACACACACACACTCATACACACACACGCTTCGCTCTCCCATGATTATTTACGTCCTCCCTAATTTAAAACACGAGGATGACCTCAGTGAACAGCCGGTCTCTGTAATAAGATGCCCAGTGTTATGAATAAAATTGATGCCCGAAGTAAACATAAAAACATAAGAACATAAGAACTGGGAGCAGGAGTCGGCCATCTGGCCCCTCGAGCCTGCTCCACCATTCAATAAGATCATGGCTGATCTTTTTGTGGACTCAGCTCCACTTACCCGCCCGCTCACCATATCCCTTAATTCCTTTACTGTTCAAAAATCTATCTATCCTTGCCTTAAAAACATTCAATGAGGGAGCCTCAACTGGGCAGGGAATTCCACAGATTCACAACCCTTTGTGTGAAGAAGTTCCCCCTCAGCTCAGTCCTAAATTTGCTCCCCCTTATTTTGGGGACAATCCCCCGACAACAACAGACCAACTGTCAATTCCTAATTTTAGGAGCTAACACACGGACATGTTCAAATCCCCATTCTCTGTACACTCCACACTGTCAGACCCAGAAACAACATTGTGCCTGTTTGATGACAGTTTCTGATTAACTATTATAAACACTGCAACATAAATGATCCAAACTAACTGAGTGTTTCCTGATGACGGCCGCATGGATGAGAGAAAATGAAGAGATTAGCCGCTGTCAGGAGGATAGAGTCAGTCTGGTGAAATGGAGCAACAATCTCACCCACCCTCTCAATCTCACACTCACTCTCTCAATCTCTCACCCACTCTCTCAATCTCTCACCCACTCTCTCAATCTCTCAACCATTCTCTCAATCTCTCACCCACTCTCTCAATCTCTCACTCACTCTCTCAAAATCTCTCCCTCACACACTCTTCTTTCCCCTGTTGCTCATTTTTCAACAGAAAAACATTTCAATAAAACCTGAGCACCACATAAACCTCGCAAATACTTGCAGCAAGTCCCCACAACACAGGGAGTGGAGGGAGAATGGGGATGTGTTCCTGATTTAAATGGGGATTGCATATTGATTCTGTCTGACTTCCAAACTATCCTCAAGTATCTTAACACTTAATTACTTTCAATTCAATTAAAACTGACCAGCATATTCTCCCCGGTTCCATTCTGTTAACCTCCCCGCGACCTCCCCCGCGTTCAATAAACTCGGCGCATCTGTCAATCCCTCGCCCCAATTCTCACTCCGTCGCTGAGTTTCTCCATTCCTCACAACTCTTCATACTCAGTCATCACCAAACTTCCTCCTTCACCCCGTCTCCCCATCCTTCACTCCACACCTCACTATCACTCCCTCTATCACCCCGTCTGTCCCTCCCTCACCCCGTCTCCCCATCCTTCATTGCACATCTCACTATCTCTCCCTCCCTCACCCCGTCCCTCCATCCTTCACTCCACATCTCACTATCTCTCCCTCCCTCACCCCGTCTGTCCCTCCCTCACCCCGTCCCACCATCCTTCACCCCACATCTCACTCTCTCTCCCTCCCTCACCCCGTCTGTCCCTCCTTCACCCCGTCCCTCCATCCTTCACTCCACATCTCACTATCTCTCCCTCCCTTACCCCGTCTGTCCCTCCTTCACCCCGTCCCTCCATCCTTCACTCCACATCTCACTATCTCTCCCTCCCTCACTCCGTCTGTCCCTCCCTCACCCCGTCCCTCCATCCTTCACTCCACATCTCACTATCTCTCCCTCCCTCACCCCGTCTGTTCCTCCTTCACCCCGTCCCTCCATCCTTCACTCCACATCTCACTACCTCTCCCTCCCTCACCCCATATCTCCCTCCCTCACCCCGTCTCCCCATCCTTCACTCCACATCCCACTATCTCTCCCTCTCTCACCCCGTCTGTCCCTCCCTCACCCCGTCCCTCTATCCTTCACCCGACATCTCACTATCTCTCCCTCCCTCACCCCATCTTTCCCTCCTTCGCCCTGTCATTCCCTCCCACATCCTGTCTCTCGTCCCTCACCCGGTCCCTCTCTCCCTCATCCTTTCATTCTCCACCTAGAACATGGAACATTACAGCGCAGTACAGGCCCTTCGGCCCTCGATGTTGCGCCGACCAGTGAAACAAATCTAAAGCCCATCGAAATTGCACTGTTCCATGATCACCCATATGTTTATCCAATGACCATTTAAATGCCCTTAATGTTCACGAGTCCACTACTGCTGCAGGCAGGGCATTCCACGCCCTTACTACTCTCTGAGTGAAGAACCTACCTCTAACATCTGTCCTATATCTATCATCCCTCAATTTAAAGCTATGTCCCCTCGTGTTAGCCATCACCATCCGAGGAAAAAGGCTCTCACTATCCACACGATCTAATCCTCTGATCATCTTGTATGCCTCTATTAAGTCACCTGTTAACCTACTTCTCTCTAACGAAAACAACCTCAAGTCCCTCAGCCTTTCCTCATAAGACCTTCCCACCATACCAGGCAACATCCTAGTAAATCTTCTCTGCACTTTTTCCAATGCTTCCAAATCCTTCCTATAATGCGGTGACCAGAACTGTACGCAATACTCCAAGTGCGGCCTCACCAGAGATGTACAGCTGCAACATGATCTCCTGGCTCAGAAACTCAATCCCTCCACCAATAAAAGCTCACACTCCGTACGCCGTCTTAACAACCCTATCAACCTGGGTGCCAACTTTCAGGGATCTATGCACATGGACACCGAGATCCCTCTGTTCATCCACACTACCAAGTATCTTCCCATTCGCCCAGTACTCTGTAATCCTGTTACTCCTTGCAAAGTGAATCACCTCACACCTTTCCTCATTAAACTCCATTTGCCACCTCTCAGCCCAGCTCTGCAGCTTATCTATGTCCCTCTGTAACCTGCCACTTCCCTCCGCACTGTCTACAACTCCACCGACTTTAGTGTCATCCGCAAATTTACTAACCCATCCTTCTACGCCCTCATCCAAGTCATTTATAAAAATGACAAACAGCAGTGGCCCCAAAACAGATCCTTGCGGTACACCACTAGTAACTGAACTCCAGGATGAATATTTCCCATCAACCACCACCCTCTGTCTTCTGACAGCTAGCCAATTCCTGATCCAAACCGGTAAATCACCCTCAATCCCATGCCTCCGTATCTTCTGCAATGGCTTACCGTGGGGAACCTTATCAAACGCTTTACTGAAATCCATTATCACCACATCAACTGCTTTACCCTCATCCACCTCTTTGGTCACCTTCTCAAAGAACTCAATAAAGTTTGTGTAATCTAACAATTAATCCAGTTCCCCTGGATTACTGCTCTGTAACATGTCACTTCGTACTCCGACAATTAATCCAGTTCCCCTGGATTACTGCTCTGTAACATATCACTGTGTAATCTAACAATTAATCCAGTTCCCCTGGATTCCTGCTCTGTCACATTTCACTGTGTAATCTAACAATTAATCCAGTTCCCCTGGATTACTGCTCTGTAACATATCACTGTGTAATCCGACAATTAATCCAGTTCCCCTGGATTACTGCTCTGTAACATATCACTGTGTACTCTAACAATTAATCCAGTTCCCCTGGATTCCTGCTCTGTAACATAGCACTGTGTAATCCAACAATTAATCCAGTTCCCCTGGATTCCTGCTCTGTAACATATCACTGTGTAATCTAACAATTAATCCAGTTCCCCTGGATTCCTGCTCTGTAACATATCACTGTGTAATCCAACAATTAATCCAGTTCCCCTGGATTCCTGCTCTGTAACATGTCACTGTGTAATCTAACAATTAATCCAGTTCCCCTGGATTACTGCTCTGTAACATATCACTGTGTAATCCAACAATTAATCCAGTTCCCCTGGATTCCTGCTCTGTAACATATCACTGTGTAATCTAACAATTAATCCTGTTCCCCTGGATTTCTGGCTCCTCTCACATCCTGCTGCTATCCTCACTGTTTACCAAGTTTCAACTCCCAGCCTGTGATCCTCCACATCCTTATTGTTCATCTCATTCCAACAATCTGTCCATGTCCTCTCAGTTACCCCCCTCACTGTCTCCATCTCCTGGTGTCTCTGTCTAACTGCACCCAGTTACCCCCCTCACTGTCTCCATCTCCTGGTGTCTCTGTCTAACTGCACCCAGTTACTCCCCTCACTTTCTCCATCTCCTGGTGTCCCTGTCTAACTGCACCCAGTTACCCCCTCACTGTCTCCATCTCCTGGTGTCCCTGTCTAACTGCACCCAGTTACCCCCTCACTGTCTCCATCTCCTGGTGTCTCTGTCAAACTGCACTCAGTTAGAATACTCACTGTCTCCATCTCCTGGTGTCCCTGTCTAACTGCACCCAGTTACCCCCTCACTGTCTCCATCTCCTGGTGTCCCTGTCTAACTGCACCCAGTTACTCCCCTCACTGTCTCCATCTCCTGGTGTCTCTGTCTAACTGCACTCAGTTACCCCCCTCACTGTCTCCATCTCCTGGTGCCTCTGTCTAACTGCACTCAGTTAGAATACTCACTGTCTCCATCTCCTGGTGTCTCTGTCTAACTGCACCCAGTTACCCCCTCACTGTCTCCATCTCCTGGTGTCCCTGTCTAACTGCACCCAGTTACTCCCTCACTGTCTCCATCTCCTGGTGTCTCTGTCTAACTGCACTCAGCTACCCCCTCACTGTCTCCATCTCCTGGTGTCCCTGTCTAACTGCACTCAGTTACCCCCCTCACTGTCTCCATCTCCTGGTGTCTCTGTCTGACTGCACTCTGTTTGAATACTCACTGTCTCCATTGGAGAAATGACAGACACGAATAAACACCTAAAAGATCAGCGAACTTTTAAATGCAGTCTGAATCTACAGTTGTGCCAGTCGTATGATTCGAACTTGTACCCAGTTTGTACAGTCATGTTTTTAAATCTGCTAAATTTACAGCTCTCTGAAATAGTGAGAGAATTTAAAACAACAAATGGATTATTGCTCACGGGTTCACCACTTCAGAACAACCTGCACGAACTCTGGGTTCTGCTCAACTTCCTCCTCCTGGATGTCTTCAATTCGTCTGCAGTAAGTAATGAGAAAAGCAGCTTGACAGTGACTGCACCGTTTGTCTAAGGTTCAATTACAGTGTTTCAACCTATTTCTTTTTGGAAGGCATGAGAGAATGCTGCAAAGTTGTGTCTTTTTCATTTTTGAAGCGAGTGTCAGGGGAAGCTGTCCAACTTGCTGGAGGGTGTTGTGTGACACCATTGTTCCTTGCATTGGGAGCAGCCAGGGAGCTAAATGGCCGCAGTCTGTGTATTAATTTGTCCACCTGCCCACATTTTCTGAGCACTATATTCACCATATGTGTGCCGATGCAGTGTCCAATTGGTGATGTCTGCTCCTCGAACCCTTCAAACTGCTATTGACCATTCCTGATGCTCAGTGTCACATCTGCCTTACACTGCGAAGCGGATTTAACATGCTTGATGTTTCCTTCAGCAAAACTGTCACCTTGTGTCACAATTCTAAACTTACATTAAAAGCATGCTGGGGTGAGAGCTTACTTTATCCAGATCTATCTCAATCCACAAATTAGCTGTCAGAAGTATTTTAGTATTTATTTATTTTTGTTAAAGTAAGAAAAGCTATGTTTCTAACTGAATGCCTAACTGCCCATTCTTCCTGTGTGGGTGTCCTGTAGCTTGTTACAGAGATGGGAGTAGGTGGTCCAAGGGAAAAAATGATTTTTTTCCATGTTGAATTGCTCACCTGCCGACCAGCTGAAACTGATTTGCAATTGTTATGAGCAGCTGTGCATCTGTTTTATGAAATCATTTGTGAGCGATCTAATTTGGATGCTACCTTTTTAAATTGCCATTCTTGTTCTTCTCGTGATAAACAATGTAATCATTGAAACCATTGGATGAGGCGTTGATGGAAGTAACACAATATGCTAAAACGTTTGGGGTTGGCATGACGAGAGCCACTTGTTGTTCTTTGCAGGACTTTGATTCTTGGTTTGACACAAACAACTGCTTCGAGGACCAGAAGCTGGTTGAGCGATTGTACATGGGAAGCTTCTTATCTTATCTGTATTCTGATACCGGGATGTCATTAAAATGCAAAGTTATTTCGGGCCCATCGCCTTCAGAAATATTATTCACAAAGTTGTATATTTGTGTGATGAAGTGATGTGCCTTGAGAGTGTTTGGGGCTAATTTGAAGAAACAGCAAGGTTTCTTTTCTTCATTTACTGGGTGTGGATGTCGTTGACTAGACCAGCATTTATTGGCCATCCCAGGTTGCCCTTCAGAAGGTGCTGGTGAGCTGCCTTCTTGATCCACTGCAGTCCCTGAAGTTCCAGGTACATCCACAGTGCTGTTAGGGAAGGAGTTCCAGGTTTTTGGATCCAATGACGGTGAACAAGCAGCGATATGTTTCCAAAGTCAGGATGAGGAGTGACTTGGAGGGAAACGTCCAGGTGGTGGTGTCCCCAGGTACCTGCTGCTCTTGTCCTTCTAGCTGGCAGTGGCTGAGAGTTTGGAAGGTGCAGCCGAAGGAACCCTGGTGAATTCCTGCAGTGCATCTTGTAGATGGTACACACGGCTGTCACTGTTCATCGGTGGTGGAGGGAGTTTGTGGAAGGGGCAGCAATCAAGTGGGCTGCTTTGTCCTGGATGGTGTTGAACTTCATGACTGTTGTTGGAGCTGCACTCATCCAGGCAAATGGAGAGTATCCATCACACCCCTGACTTATGCTTTGTATCTGGTGGAGAAGCTTCGGGGAGTAAGGAGGCGAGTTACTCACCGCAGGATTCCTGGCCTTTGACTTGCCCTGGTAGATTTAGAACTGTTAATTCATTGATTAAAAATGTGATGGCAAAAACTGAGGGCCTATATTCTACTAACTGTTTATCCCGCGCAGTGTTAAATTTTGAGTTACTGCGTGTGAATTACAAATTAATTTGACTTTTATGAAGTGATTAAGAACATAAGAAATAGGAGCAGGAGTAGGCCATCTAGCCCCTCGAGCCTGCCCCACCATTCAATAAGATCATGGCTGATCTGAAGTGGATCAGTTCCACTTACCCACCTGATCCCCATAACCCCTAATTCCCTTACCGATCAGGAATCCATCTATCCGTGATTTAAACATATTCAACGAGGTAGCCTCCACCACTTCAGTGGGCAGAGAATTCCAGAGATTCACCACCCTCTGAGAGAAGAAGTTCCTCCTCAACTCTGTCCGAAACTGACCCCCCTTTATTTTGAGGCTGTGCCCTCTCGTTCGACTTTCCTTTCGAAGTGGAAAGAATCTCTCCACCTCTACCCTATCCAGCCCCTTCATTATCTTATAGGTCTCTGTAACATCCCCCCTCAGCCTTCTAAATTCCAACGAGTACAAACCCAATCTGCTCAGTCTCACCTCATAATCAACACCCCTCATCTTTGGTATCAACCTGCTGAACCTTCTCTGCACTCCCTCCAAGGCCAATATATCCTTCCGCAAATAAGGGGACCAATACTGCACACAGTATTCCAGCTGCGGCCTCACCAATGCCCTGTACAGATGCAGCAAGACACCTCTGCTTTTATATTCTATCCCCCTGCGGTATAGGCCAACATCACATTTGCCTTCTTGATCACCTGTTGCACCTGCAGACTGGGTTTTTGCGTCTCATGCACAAGGACCCCCAGGTCCCTTTGCACAGTAGCAAGTTGTAATTTTTTTCCATTTAGATAATAATCCAATTTGCTATTATTTCCTCCAAAGTGAATAACCTCGCATTTGTCAACGTTATACTCCATCTGCCAGATCCTCGCCCACTAACTCAGCCTGTCCAAATCTCTCTGCAGACCTTCTATGCCCTCCACACGATACGCTTTTGCATTTATCTTTGTGTCGTCAGCAAACTTTGTTACCCTACACTCAGTCCCCTCCTCCAGATCGTCTATATAAATGGTAAATAGTTGAGGCCCCAGTACCGATCCCTGCGGCACGCCACTAGTTACCATCCGCCAACCAGAAAAGTACCCATTTATTCTGACGCTCTGCTTCCTGTCGGATATCCAATCCCCAATCCACGTGAACACCCTACCCACAACTCCGTGTGACCCAATCATCTTCAGCAACCTTTTGTGAGGCACCTTATCAAACGCCTTTTGGAAATCCAAAAACACCGCATCCACCGGTTCCCCTCCGTCAACCGCACCAGTCACATCTTCATAAAAATCCAACAAGTTCGTCAAGCACGACTTTCCCCTCATGAATCCATGCTGCGTCTGCTTAATCAAACCATTCTTACCCAGATGGCCTGCTATTTCTTCTTTAATGATGGATTCCAGCATTTTCTAGTTCCACCACTTCTTGCAGACATGACTTACCTGCGATCCACTGGAATTAAGTGGTGGCTCTATTCGTGTAACGAGAATGGTTTCTGCCCAGTCCAGCTGCATCCCACTTAGAATGGATTAGAAATGTTAAAGGGCACAACGCTCAATGAACATTTACCAGGTGTTCTTGCATTCAGTAAATAGTGCCTGAAGTAAACATGGCATTTAAGGTGCTGTAATAGGCAACTTAGAAATTGATGAGACGAATAGATAATTATTGCCTTTCAGTCGATGGAGGCAACTACCACAGCTGTTTTTAATTAGGGTGGACATTTTCGCCAGATCTGAATAATTTGAATCACTTCAGATATTACATAATATGGTGAAGGGGGAGAGATTTCTTCCGCTTCATTTACTCTAAATTATTTTTTCTGTGGCCATATATTGAACTCCTCAGTTGACCTTGGTAACAAGGCCCATTAAGTATCCCCACGGGCTGTTCCAATTGCTGATCCCGACCTTGATACGAGCATTTCAATTGATGCTGGATCTCCAGTAGAACTGCTTCCTGATCAGGAAGACTTGCTAAATTAAAGTGTTTTTATCACATTTTGGGAGATGCAGGGTAAGGGAAATAGAATAATTTTTATTTGCTGAAATGTCTATCCACTATTTGAGAAGCTGAAATGGGTTGGGAGAGAGGAGGAATGGTAGGTTACAATTACTCGGATTTATCTCCTCTTCTGTTCACACTACAAGCTCCATTTCCTAACAATTCACTCCAAACCTCTGTCTGGTTCCTGTCTGTCTGAGGCTTCACCAAACTCTTTGCAATTGTGATCTCCTAATTGAGCCTGAACTACATTTCCAACCCCATATTCTCAATATTACCAATACCACCACCATAATATCACCCGCCCTTGTTCACACCCTTAATTAGCACGAGGTTTTCCGAAACAGCCTCCCAACTTGCACCACGTGGAAGATTCAATTCATCAGAACTGCTGCTGACATGAACCAAGTTCTGTCCACTGCTCCATTTGTGCATCGCTGATGGTCAACCTCCAGCTGTTTAGCCCAAAGCACTGGAATTCTTTCCCTAAATCTCTCTGCCTCTCCAGCTCATCCTTATTTAAGACACTGCTTTAAAAACTCCTTGGTCACCTCTCAATGGTTTTTTGGTAGCTCGGTGTCAAATTTGTCTGATAATTGTCCCTGTGATGATCCTGTAGACATCTTATTATCATAGAATCCCGACAGTGCAGAAGGAGGCCATTTGGCCCATCAAGTCTGCACCAACCCCACATATTTACCCCGCCAATCCCACTGACACCAAAGGTTTATTTAGCATAGCCAATCAACCTGACCCGCACATCTTTGGAATGTGGGAGGAAACTGGAGCAGACACGGGGAGAATGCACAAACTCCACACAGAGAGTGACCCGAGGCCAGAATTGAACCTGGGTTCCTGGTGCTGTGAGACAGGAGTGCCAACCACTGTGCCACCATGCCACCTATGTTAAAGGTTTGTAGAAATGTACATTGTTGGGGAATGAGGGAAGTGAATTTAAGGTTACTGTATTTCTTTCTCATAAAGGGCTGGATTCCAAGGTCTGATCTGTTATGTTGCAGAATAAAGCTGTTGACAATCTAATCTGAAGTTGTAGGTGTTTTCATCAAGTGAACATTCAGCCCACACCTGCAGATGTGCTTCAACCCATGGCTTGTTCAGCTGTTTTTGTTGAACCTGTGCTTCAGTCCACAGAACTGTTCAGTGCAGCTTTTGTAACATTGCATTATTTTGCTTGACCTTCTTGGGCATCATCAGTGTGTAAAAAGCATGTATTCTCACCTGAATTAGGTATTGAGACCCTTCCTCCTCCCACATATTAAAGCTGAGGTAGAAAAGAGCCTGCCGCCAAAAAAGGAAGTCAAAATGTATGTGGGCCTGAGCAAAATGCAACGGGAATGGTGAGTGCACAACTTGTGAATCTTAATGTGTTGCATTGTGAAGTACGGCATCATCTTGCAACAACTCATTGAAATTGTGCTGCACTTCAATCAACAATTAGAGCATTTGTAGAACTAAGGGAATAGATTCACCAGTGTAAGCGAGTGTGATTTTACCCAATGCATCAATAATAGGCTGACTCCCTACTATTGACCATCTTGCTTCCGTCTGATCTGTAAGATTTTTGTGTTTGGAATTCTAACTTCCCTCAATCATTTCCATTATTTTTGCCCGAAACAGAAGATCATCATTGAATTCAGACTGGACGATTGCCATTCAAGTGTGATTATTACAGTGCTTTCAAACTACTTTGCTCTCAGCTTTGGGCTTTCTTCTTTCAAACCCCAATGCAGCCCATTATTGATACCCACCTGATCAGGTACTAGTGAGGTGTCCCCTCCAAACTTATTAACCAGGTCTATCCAGTTGGTCAAGTAGAACGCTGCAAAGCCCTTCAAAATGAGACTGCACCCGATGTAACACAATGTCATTGCCTCACGGTGATGCCAGGATCGCTGCCATAAATATAAAATAGTCACTCATAAATCAAACAGGAATTTAGGAGAAGATTCAAAAAATAAAGTGGCAGAGTGGTTAGTGTGGAACTCACTACCACAAGGAGAGGCATGACATTGATGCATTTTAGAGAAGTTTGTTAAACATAGAATGGAAAAAGAAATCGAAGGTGTGAGGAGACTCTGATCATGAACACTGATCTGGAATTGTTGATCTAAGTGGCCTGTTTCTGCGTTACAAATACTTAATCCCAGAGTACTTCATATTGCTCGCATCCAAATGACATGAAAAGGAATATTCCCATCCCTTCAAACCCTGGCCACCTGGGATGAATTGTGCTTTATATCAAAGAACAAAATGTTGAGTGTGTATTTGTCGTATGATATGGGTTTCTATATCTGTGAGGCTTAGATGGAGCACCCTGTTCCCTGGTAGGTGAGAGGGGTTGGAATGTGGATCCTAGACTTTGTCCGAGGCACCTATAGAACAAAGCATTCATTTTAGGTTGTAATTGCTTTCTGTTGAGCTCCATTAAAAAAATGAATTTATCTCCAAGTTGGTGTGATGAGTTTTAATTCTGGCCTTGCTGACAGGTACACCAGGATATTAATGAAGGATATTGACATCCTGAACTCCTCAGGGAAAATGGACAAAATGCGTCTATTGAATAGACTGATGCAACTGCGCAAGTGCTGCAACCACCCCTATCTGTTTGACGGAGCTGAACCTGGCCCACCTTACACCACTGACACTCACCTGGTAGTTAACAGTGGCAAAATGGGGGTACTGGACAAACTGCTGCCGAAAGTGAAGGAGCAAGGTCAGCCGCAGGCCTGGTCAAGGCTTCTGTTTCCCTTTCTGTCTTTCAATCTTTCTATAGGAAGGAGACATGGAGTGATTTGATAGTTTCGTGGATACCTGAGTAGCTCGGACGGGGTGGGGGGTGGCCAACATAAGGCCTAAGGCCCACATTAACGATTGTCAGGCCGTAAAGGGAAATTAATTGAAAATATTCCAAAATGTGTTATAAATTAATATGTAATAAACTCTGGAATCAGCAATGGTGTTAGTTATAGTAGGACAGGCAAAGAAGCTTACTGAGATCTCCTTAAGGAGATAACCAAACTAAAACACAATGCAAATTAGGTTTTAGAATATGTTCAACAAATCTGTGATTCGAGAGTAAATATAGTAATAAAGTTCACGCTTTGTGAAATAGATGACATCGTCTCAATGGATTAAGAATTAGCTTAATGTTAATGTTCCCACTTTGGGAGGATGTAGGTTTGGATTCAGATTCGATTGGAAATTCAAAGAGCATGCCAGTCGCTCGAACTCGAATCCATGACCAAATTCGTTGAGACTCTGGAGACCAGGAGGAATTGAACAAAAACTACTGTGTAGTCCGATCCATATATAAGGAAATCCGGTGGAGTGGAAAATCAAACATCCTGGTGTATAGATTGGCTGTAAACAACCGCCTGCATGGTTATTTGTGCATTTCCGAGTCCGATGTCAGACTTTGTCATGCTCTGGAGCAGTACTGTACCTGTGCTGCAGACTGATCAAAAATAGAACAGGATTTTTAGGAAATGAAAGGGGTTTGTGATGTTTATCCTTCGTAAGCATGCAAGGATTTCCACGACGATGTTTGCAAAAGAATTTGAAAATGATGACTGATGACACCATGGCAGCATTTGACCTGTGCAGCAAGGTACAGCAGATTGCACGCTGTGATGTTTTGGGTTACAAATCAGCACAGGTTTTAATGAGTTAAAAACTGCTGAAAATACTCAACTAATCTGGTAGCATCAGCGAAGGGTCAACTCTGACTCTTCAGAACTCCCCTCTCCACAGATGCTGCCTGACCTGCTGAGTATTTCCAGAACTTTGCTTCCATCTAATTAGCTTTTATTTCACAAGTTTTAGTGACTGTTTAAAACAATGGTGTGTCTTGATCTGAAATCGCATCCTGTTTTAGTCATTCTGGCCTGCCACACGCCATCCACTGGGGCTGGGGGCTCCCAAAAACTGGCCGATTTAGCATCAAATATTCTTCATGAGGAGAGTTGGATCACAGGCCTCTGCAATGCTTGATGGGCCCCATCCTCCTTCCGGGGGAATAGTTACAGGAGCCAAATATTCTGAAAATTGGGGGCGAACGTGTTGGGAGAAGGTGAATGGGATAATTACATGGTTTGGGATTGCAGCTATTTTTTGATTAGGGTTTAATTTTTGCTGCCCAAACTGCAGCACCGTCTGGAATCCACCTGGAATATAAACCCTTTGAAATCATTCCCATCAATCAAGGCAGCTGGGTCACATGGACAGTTCACATTGTATGAATTATAAAATTGGAGTTGGTTATGTGTGTTCATTTATGCCTCCTGTACTATAACTAGTTTACGAGATTACTCTGCATCCTGCAAGTTACCAGTGAAATTTGGTTTCCATTATCCACATCAGTAGATGTAGGTTTTTGAAGCATTTGTGTATCTGCGCTGTGTTCTTGGCTACTGATCAACCGATTACCCTGATGAATGATCTTCTTTTCCACAGGTTCCCGGGTGTTGATCTTCAGCCAAATGACCAGGGTGCTGGATATCTTGGAAGATTATTGTATGTGGAGAAACTACGAGGATTGTAGACTGGATGGACAGACACCGCATGAGGAGAGACAAGTATGTTTCTTGCCCTGTGCTTTCAAAACTGAGCTTGTTTGAGGAAAGTTCCAACCTCTTAAATTGATCTGAGGCTCTATTATCTAAGTAAGAATTCGAGACTTAAGGTTACAAAACTGACTCAAGGTTTTCAAACAAGAAATATGAATATTCAATTTGAATCTAGCATCTATTTGTATTTTTAAAAATGAAACTTTCCAACAATTAGTAAAAAGACTGGTCCCAATCGCTTGTTCAATTCTGGCTTAACTTTTCTCTCTCATCCCTCCAGGATTCTATTTCTGCTTTCAATAGTCCTGGGAGCTCAAAGTTTATCTTCATGTTAAGCACACGCGCTGGGGGTCTTGGTATAAATCTAGCCACGGCAGATGTAGTAATCCTGTACGACTCAGACTTGAACCCTCAGGTAGATCTCCAAGCTGTGGTAAGTTACTGAGCGATTAGGTATTTGTGTTCTGAAAGCCACGTACTGTTGAATATATAACTATTGTAGCTGGTTTTAACATCCAAGTGCACTGATCAAGCGACATTTGGTATTTTACTGCCACTGATACCCCCTCAAATCTTCCGTGTGTTGCTCCCATGGTTTATTTAAAACTCCACTCGACTGAACTGGTGGAAATATTTCAGCAAAGGCCTTCAGTTTGCTTCTCTTTATTTGAATGGAGCGTGCGGTTGTTTTCAGAATTGGCGTGGTATGATTTCAGCTGACTGGGCATCTTGTTCCTCACCAATTAACTTCCAAATCCAATTGAGAGTTTGGAAATGAAATCCATTTTAAGTTTCAGTAATGCTGAGGTGTCACTGTCAGGAACTGCCTTCCGTGATTCAGTTTCACACAAAACAACTGATGCACGGATTTTAATAAGTGCTTCGTGATTGCCTCGTGCACCAAGGGCTTATGAATTCAAATCTCACTCATTTGCGAAGTTTGAATTAAAGTTTATAGTGAGCAGCAAAAGGGAGCAGGGCTC
This sequence comes from Mustelus asterias, assembly GCF_964213995.1. Lineage (NCBI taxonomy): Eukaryota > Metazoa > Chordata > Chondrichthyes > Carcharhiniformes > Triakidae > Mustelus > Mustelus asterias. Next base: position 60,589 of record NW_027590285.1, on the reverse strand, counting down.
CCCAATTGTTCAGCTGCTTCACTAATATGCTTCAGGGAAGAGCATCTGTCAGTACTTGACTCCAATCCACAAACACAGTGGTGATTCTAATTCCCTCCAGTGTGAAGTGGCAAGTTTCTCAATTGCTTCATTGATCCACCAGCCAGTTACTGGATTGCAATCAATGCATCTGAGAAATAATTAAATAGGTCCAGGTGCTTCCTTTGTTTTCTCTGGCCTCAGTGGGCAGAGAATTCCAGAGATTCACCACCCTCTGAGAGAAAAAGTTCCTCCTCAACTCTGTCCTAAACTGACCCCCCTTTATTTTGAGGCTGTGCTCTTCTAGTTCTAGATTCCTTTCCAAGTGGAAAGAATCTCTCCACCTCGACCCTATCTAGCCCCTTCATTATCTTATAGGTCTCTATAACATCCCCCCTCAGCCTTCTAAATTCCAACGAGTACAAACCCAATCTGTTCAGTCTCTCCTCATAATCAACACCCCTCATCTTTGGTATCAACCTGGTGAACCTTCTCTGCACTCCCTCCAAGGCCAATATATCCTTCCACAATTAAGGGGACCAATACTGCACACAGTATTCCAGCTGTGGCCTCACCAATGTCCTGCACAGATGCAGCAAGACATCTCTGCTTTTATATTCCATCCCCCTTGCGATATAGGCCAACATCCCATTTGCCTTCTTGATCACCTGTTGCACCTGCAGACTGGGTTTTTGCGTCTCATGCACAAGGACCCCCAGGTCCCTTTGCACAGTATCATGTTGCAATCTTTTTCCATTTGGATAATAATCCAATTTGCTATTATTTCCTCCAAAGTGAATAACCTTGCATTTGTCCACCTTCAGTCCCGTTAGTCTACCAAGCACTGACTCCCTGGAAACATTAATTGTATTGCGTACCTCTCCTCCTACCAACCCTCTATCGTTACTATTCGGTAAACTATTTGTGTCTTCCACCGTGAAGACCGACACAAAAAACTATTTAAAGTTTCAGCCATTTCCTCATTTCCCACTATTAAATCCCCCCTCTCGTCCTCCAAGGGTCCAACATTCACTCGAGCCACTCTATTCCTTTTTATATATTTGTAAATGCTTTTACTGTCATTTTTTTTATATTTAGAGCTAGCCTAGCTTCATAACCTATCTTTCCTTTCTTTATTGCTTTCTTCGTCGTTCTTTGTTGTTTCTTAAAGTTTTCCCAGTATATTTCCTCAGTATATTTCGGTGCTTTGAGGTATTAACTTTAAATGGCAGCGTTGAACCTTTGGGGTCCCATGAGAAGTGTTAATCATTCCCAGCCTTCACTCCAGAATTTTATCTTGCATTCTTTTCTCTGACTGAGTTATGGCACGGATGTTAAAGCTTTGTGTTGGGGATTGTGAATACATTGGATACTCCCTCAGTAACCTGTTCTTTTTCAAAGATGAAATGCTGCAGCTTTATAGGACCCTGGTTAGACCCCACTTGGAGTACTGCGCGCAGTTCTGGTCACCTCATTACAGGAAAGATGTTGAAGCCATTGAAAGGGTGCAGAGGAGATTTACAAGGATGTTGCCTGGATTGGGGGGCATGCCTTATGAGGATAGGTTGAGGGAGCTTGGTCTCTTCTCCCTGGAGAGACGAAGGATGAGAGGTGACCTGATAGAGGTTTACAAGATGTTGAGGGGTCTGGATAGGGTGGACTCTCAGAGGCTATTTCCAAGGGCTGAAATGGTTGCTACGAGAGGACACAGGTTTAAGGTGCTGGGGGGTAGGTACAGGGGGGATGTCAGGGGTAAGTTTTTCACTCAGAGGGTGGTGGGTGAGTGGAATCGGCTGACGTCGGTGGTGGTGGAGGCAAACTCGTTGGGGTCTTTTAAGAGACTTCTGGATGAGTACATGGGATTTAATGGGATTGAGGGCTATAGATAGGCCTAGAGGTGGGGATGTGATCGGCGCAACTTGTGGGCCGAAGGGCCTGTTTGTGCTGTGGCTTTCTATGTTCTATGTTCTAAATACCGCAGAACATTTTAAAATTAAACTTCAATATTTTCACAGCTAACTTCTCTAATCGTCAATGATTTTAAAATGAATTATCATTACAATAGATTGGGACCTACCACCTGGAACTGTGCAATCTGGCATATGTGTTCCTGACTTTTGGTGAAATAGTCCTAAAAAATGCAAAAATGAACATGAAACCCTCTGCAATCTTCCACAGTGTGTGAACAGCCAGTTAAAGTACGCTGTGCAACAAAGTGGGCTCAATAGTTTCCACTATCGCCCTTGTGCGTCTATTTATTAACATGTGAACCCGTCTCTTCCATTACTACAAGTTTAATGCCCTCCATACCAGGATGTTGCCCTGGTATGGAGGGCATTAGCTATGAGGAGAGGTTGGAGAAACTTGGTTTGTTCTCACTGGAACGATGGAGGTTGAGGGGCGACCGGATAGAAGTCTACAAGATTATGAGGGGCATGGAAAGAAGGGATAGTCAGAAGCTTTCTCCCAGGGTGGAAGAATCAATTACTAGGGGGCATAGGTTTAACGTGTGAGGGGCAAGGTTCAAAGGAGATGTATGAGGCAAGTTTTTTACACAGAGGGTGGTGGGTGCCTCGAACTCGCTACCAGGGAAGGTAGTGGAAGCAGATATGGACGTGAGTTTTAAGGGGCGTCTCGATAAATACATGAATAGGATGGGAATAGAGGGATCTGGTCCCCGGAAGGGTAGGGGGTTTTAGTTCAGTCGGGGCAGCATGGTCAGTGCAGGCTTGGAGGGGCCGAAGGGCCTTTTCCTGTGCTGTAATTTTCTTTGTTCTTTACAATTTCTTAACATCGAGACTGAATTCTTTCAGGAAGGTTAGTCGATCAGAATCTCAATAAGCTGGGGAAAGATGAAATGCTGCAGATGATTCGTCACGGTGCTACCCACGTATTTGCTTCTAAAGAGAGCGACATTACAGACGAAGATATTGATGCTATATTAGAGAGGGGTGAAAGAAAGGTAAAACTAACATCAGGAACGGGAGTGCCCCTTGCTCTGCGATTCCAATCCTGCAACTTCATGGCTCCCCTGTTCAATACTCTTCTTACAATGCTGCTGCAATATTTTCATCGGCACAATAAATCTCACTTAATCTGCATCTCAGAAAGTTCTGCAAACTGAGTATCAAAAGCTCATTGCATTAAATGCATTGTACTGTCATGGTTTTGTTCAGTCTCTTTTACTTCATACCATTGTCATTGTGCCAAGAGGAGATGATTAAACAATTGGATTCAACCCTTAATTTCAGCTTTGGAATTGTTTGTGTTTACAGCAAAATTTTTTTGTTTAAAGCCTTTATTGTGGGTTTTGACAAAACGATTGAAATGAGTTCATCTGTCTTGGTGAAGTTAGGGCCATTGAATCAATCTTGCTATGCTCATGTAAAGTGTTTAGCTGGCAGCTAATACCCAAGTACAAATGTATATTCTGAAATGGTTGTCATCGGCTTCACACATCAATATCTTTGTTGCTAAACAAATAATGTTGGTGTTTATATCCATTGCATCACTGGAACTAGTTTTCTCTGTAATAGGAATTACACTATCGAAAAGCTAAACTAAAGTCCCATTATTTGAAATCTCCTTGGTTTTAAATACGATGCTATTGCAACTTCTGAAGGCCTGTGGAAAATGAACAATTACTTGGAGTCATTGATGTTTACAGCATGGCAACAGGCCCTTCGGCCCAACTTGTCCATGCTGCCCTTTCTTTTTTAAAACCCCTAAGCTAATCCCAATTGCCCGCATTTGGCCCATATCCCTCTAAACCAATCGTACCCATGGAACTATCTAGTATTTGTGTGGAACACAAGTCGAGACAAAACTTTGTCATAGAAGCATGGAAGGTAAGACAGGAAGAGTCAATTTGGCCCTTCGAGCCTGCTCCGCCATTCATTGTGATCATGGCTGATTGTCCAACTCCATAGCCTAATCCTGCTTTCTCCCCATAACCTTTTTATCCCATTCGTCCCAAGTGCTAGATCGAGTCACCTCTTGAATGCATTTAATGTTTTAGCATCAACACCTTCCCGCGGTAATGAATTCCACAGGGCTCACCATTCTTTGGGTGAAGAAATGTCTCCTGGTTTCGTACTAAATGGTCTGCCCCGAATCCTCAGACTGTGACCCCTAGTTCTGGACACTCCCACCATCAGGAACATCCTCCCTGCATCCGCCCTGTCTCGTCCTGTTAGAATTTTATAAGTCTCTGAGATCCCCCCCTCATTCATCTGACCTCCAGTGAAAACAATCCTAACCTAGTCAATCTCTCCTCATACGTCAGTCCATTTTACCCACTGCACTAAGCTTTGATCTCAGTGAGAAGTCCCACAACACCAGGTTAAAGTCCAACAGGTTTATTTGGTATCACGAGCTTTCGGAGCGCTGCTCCTTCCTTGGGTGAGTCACCTGATTAAGGAGCATGATAGCCATGATGTGTAGATGCCGGTGTTGGACTAGGGCGGGTATGGTAAGAAGTCACACAACGCCAGGTTAATGTTAATCAGGTGATGAAGGAGCAGTGCTCCGAAAGCTCATGATTCCAAATAAACCTGTTGGACTTTAACCTGGTGCTGTGAGACTTTGTACTGGATAGTATAGTGTCACCTCTTAAAGAAATCAGTTGCCGTTTTAGTTGAATTTTGAAGTTGCCAAAGTGGCACAAGGTGTGTGGCCCCAGAAAGTTCAGTTCTAAAATATAACCTGCCACCACACGGTGGCACAGTGGTTAGCACTGCTGCCTCACAGCGTCAGGGACCCAGGTTCGATTCCCGACTTGGGTTACTGTCTGTACGGAGTCTCCCTGTGTCTGTGTGAGTTTCCTACGGGTGCTCCGGTTTCCTCCCACAGTCTGAAAGATATGCTGGTTAGGGTGCATTGGCCATGCTAAATTCTCCCTCAGTGTAACTCGAACAGGCGCCGGAGTGTGGCGACTCGGGGATTTTCACAGTAACTTCATTGCAGTGTTAATGTGAGCCTACTGATGATACTAATAAATAAACTTTAAAACTTGACAAAAAGTGAACGCTAACGTTTTGCTCAAACTCTGACTAACTATTTTTTAAAACTGCTGATTAATTTTATTTCTTTCGAATGGGAGATCATGGCCAACTCTGAGTAATGCATTTTCTTCCAGTCAGCTGCAACATTCTTGCCTCTCGGTTCGATGATTATCATAGAAACTCGCCAGTGCAGAAGGAGGCCATTCAGCCCATCGAGTCTGCACTGACAACAATCCCACCCCAGGCCCTATCCCCACAACCCCACACATTTACCCCGCCAGTCCCTCGAACCTACACATCCCTGGACACTTTGGGAAATTTAGCATAGCCCATCAACCTGACCCCCACAGCTTTGGACTGTGGGAGGAAACCGGAGCACCCGGAGGAAACCCATGCAGACACGGGGAGAACGTGCAAATTCCACGCAGACGGCCACCCAAGCCGGGAATCAAACCCGGATCACTGGAGCTGTGAGGCAGCAGTGCTAACCACTGTGCCACCGTGCTGCTCCTATTGATTCAATTCCAAAGTTATACAAAAGGATAATATATAAGCAAGTTTTCTTTTCTTTTAAACTTCTATGTACAAGAGGAGGGATGTTAGTACTTGGGAAATAAGCTGGGCAGTTGTTGCTGTGTCCAGAACTTCCTTTTCAACAGTATAATAAGGCATATGTACAGCAAAGCTCTCTCCAATCTGCCTTAAATTAATATCATCCTTCCATTCTCATCCCATGTTCAGTGGTGTGATTAGTTTCCACTTTCAAAACATCTATTATTGTGGACTTCCCAAATAAGATTACAATTTGATGAATGCATTTAGAGACAGTATTCTTGGTGTCACGCCCATTGAAAATTGATTGGAAACTCAATCAGTTAATTTAGGATTCTCAACGCCCATCAACGGTGATAGATTTTCATCCCATAATCTGGGCTTCAGGAATTTAAGGGCAATGTATTAACAAATTGGACCGCACAATCTCCTTTCCTCTATAACTTCATCCATTCCCAAACCAGAGCAGTATCTGATGAGATAATGAAACCTTGAGCTGAAATATCAAAGAGCATTTTCAACAACTTACTTCTAGATGATGAAAAATTGAAGGAATAAGTTCAGGACCATGAATATGAGTTCGAGGCTCTCCGATAACAAATTCTATTCCAGGACCATAACTCACAGCGCAGGGAGAGGCCATTCGTCCAATTGTAGCCATGCTAGCTCTTTGCTAAAGCTAATTCCACTTCCCCTGCATTCTCCATTAAGCCTGCACCTTCCTCTGCTTCACACATGTATCTCATTTTCCTTCAAACAATGCAGCAATCTCTACCTGAACGGTTCTGTGCATCAAAACATTCCAAAAACCTTGAGCATCACGGTGGCGCAGTGGTCAGCGCTGCTGCCTGATAGTGCAAGAGACCTGGGTTCAATTCCGGCCTCGGGTCACTGTCTGTGTGGAGTTTGCACATTCTCCCCGTGTTTGCATGGGTTTTCTCCGGGCGCTTGTCCAAAGATGTGTGGGTTGGGTTGATTGGCTGTGCTAAGTTGTCCCTCAGTGTCAGGGGGATTAGGACTGTAAATACGTGTGGTTACGGGGATGGGCCCTGGGTGGGATTGTTATCGGTGCAGGTTCAATGGGCCAAATGGCCTCCTTCTGCACTGTAGATTCATTGGGCGGAATTTTATCTGCACAACGTTCGTCCGATCCTGCCCGAGGCCAACAGGGAATGTTGTTCTCCAGCTGCGCCCGCCCCCGAACTGGGACGGGCGTGCCGGTGAAACTCCGGCCAATGTATCTGAGTAAAGATATTTTTCCTAAACAACGCCCCCTCTCTCTTTTCACTATAATGCAAACTTTCAATTGAAGACCTCCTTATCAGTCACTCCTCAATCAGAGGAAACAGATCATGCCTACATCAAACATCAGAATAAAAACAATGACTGAAGCAAACATTATTTACCTAACTTCCTTCCTCCTATCACCTGAGCCATTGTCTTTGATCCCATTTACACTGAGGCCTAATAAGAGTCACACTGCTGCATCTCTTCCTTGTTTCTATTTTCACTTTCTCTACATCATCATCACCGTTCACACCAATTGGAAAATTATCTACAGTATTATTTGTTATTTATCTCTATACAAAATACAAATAACATTCTTTGTACTCTTTGAAGTGGAAGAGCAAGTCAGTCGCAGAGCGCCCCCGACATTATTCCCAGATAAATTAACTAATAATTGGAACTGAGTAAAGAAAATAACTCAACAAAGATTAGAATCAACTGTTTAAAAGATTAAATTATCAGATAAATAAAGCAAATTGAGATGAAGAGAAAACTACTGTCAACATCACTTTCATTTTGTGGGATATATTTTAATAGACTTCACATTGGTGATGCCAGCAGAACAAATTGCAACCTTGGATAGATTTGCTTGCCATCAACTTCAGGTAAACAAGTCGGCGAGGTGAAGAATTTAAAGTTCATTAATTAGTGTCACAACTAAGCTGACATTAACACTGCAATGAAGTTACTGTGAAAATCCCCGAGTGGCCACACTCCAGCGCCTGATCGGGTACCCTGAGGGAGAATTTAGCATGACCGATGCACCGAACCAGCGTGTCTTTCAGACTGTGGGAAGAAACTGGAAGGAAACCCACGCAGACATTGGGAGAACGCGCAGACTCTGCACAGACAGTCACCCAAGCCGGGAATCAAATCCAAGTCCTTGGCTCTGTGAGGCAGCAGTGCTAACCACTGTGTCACACCGTGCCACCCTAAAGTTATTGGACAGGGTGCATTAATGACCATGTACTGATAACACCTTTTCTTTGCCAGGGATGTGGGTAGCAGTGACAGGGCAGAATTTATGCCCCAGCATTGCGTGTGCCGAGCATTAGGTGTCAACTCCAACGCTTTGGATTCGCGACTGTGTAAGGGCATTGCTTCCTTACTCTGAAGGACATTAGGTTGGGTTTTTACAGCAAAGTGACAACTTTTCATGGTCACTATCTGATGCCAGCACCACACCTGATCGGATTATGCAGAAAATGTCATCGCCACTGACCTCGAGGAGGGCTGCCCGTAGCTCACTGTGGCGTGGATCGGCTCACTGTGGCAGTGATCCGAAAGCTGGTGATTCCAAATAAACCTGTTGGACTTTAACCTGGTGTTGTGAGACTTCTTACCGAGCAAAGGTATTGGACCTGGATGCAACAGGAGCCAAACATACATCAACACTTTGGCCCATGTGGAGATCGAACCTGCGACCTTGGTGTTATTAGTGCCACCCTCTAGCCACCTGAGTGAACCGGCCAGAAAGGAGCCAAACGTTTTTAGCTGTTTAGCAGCGAAAGTGTTTGAAGAACATTTCACACCTCGTTAGACAGTCCTCGGTGGAGTGTCTGCAGTTGTTCATGTCAATGAATTAGCAATGGATGAGGCAATTGAGCAACATTGGAGAGAGCTGGGATTTTGACACCTTGTTAAATTTACTGCTCTGTGGAGGAGTTGACTGTTTTCCAGTGATACACCTGGTTATTGGTACTTCCATTCGACCTTAAAAAGAAATCAACTCGAGTATCTGTCTCTGCCCCCACGACTTGCCTGGGTTTGCAAAATCTCACTCACTGTCCCAGCTGGAGAAAATTCACACCTCTTTAACCTTTGCTTAACCTCCTCTCCACTCACATTGTCTGCACCTGTAAAGACTTGATTACCTGTTAAGACTCGCAGTCCAACCATTATCTTGTAATTGGGTTTGTGTCGATATGTGCCCTGTTTGTGAAACAAATCCTGCACTCACCTGATGAAGGGGCAGTGCTCCGAAAGCTCGTGCTACCAAATAAACCTGTTGGACTTTAACCTGGTGATGTGAGACAACTTACTGTGCCCACCCCAGTCCAACGCCGGCAACTCCACATCATCCCTGCCCCTTTTCACATTCAGTGTTACTTTCAGTCCTCGAGGTATTAAGTGCCGGGCCCAATGTGCATGGAGTGCCTGTCAAATGGGAATTCCATTAGGTACCAGTCCCAACATCCATCCCATAGGTGGCACCATATTTCAAATGGGTTTCCAACCTTTTGGCCAAATTTCTCTGGCTGTTCACGTCCCGCTCCCACTGCCAGTGAGAATGGAGAATTTGACACTCAGCCAAATTCTCCATTCACAGCAGCAGGACTGGAGAATCCGAGCCACGGTGGAGATCAGGGAATCCAGACCTTTGGCTTTTGTCACATTCTCCGCACAGCCCACCATCAAACCTGCCACAGGCGGCTTGGGAGAATTCCACCCTTGGTTTCAGAAATGGAGAATTCTGCCCCAGGTCCTCGCACTGACCCTTGAGGTGCATCACTCAGCATTTCTCCCCACCATGACATATCTCCTCTCACCATTACTCCTTCTTTCCTGGCCTTCAACCAGTTTCTTACCTATTTGCTGGGGTGCCCTTGAATGCTCGCAGTTTTGAGTTTAATCATAGAATCCCTAAAGTGCAGAAGAAGGCCATTCGGCCCATCTAGTCTGCACCAACCACAATCCCACCCAGGCCCTGTTCCCATAACCCCACATATTTACTGTTAATCCCCTGGCACTAGGAGTAATGTAGCATGGCCAATCCACCGAACCCATACATCTTTGGACTGTGGGAGGCAATCAGAGCACCTGGAGGAAACCCACACAGACACGGGGAGAATGTGCAAACTCCACAGAGACAGTGACCCAAGACTGGAATCAAACCCGGGTCCCTGGCGCTGTGAGGCAGCAGTGCTAACCACTGTGCCACCAAGCCGTCGTAATGACTCGGCTTCTATGTAGAACATTATCCAATGATATTCCGCATCATAGGGCCTCCCATATTTTACTGGGGTTGTTCCTTCCTCAGAGGCACTGAGGATCCTGGACCTTACGTTCTGGAATTCCCTCCCTAAGCCATTCCTGGAGAAGACAGATTTTTCCCCCTTCAGTCAGATTGAGCCATTGCACACTGCATAAGGTGGGTGTCCAGGTAAATGCTCTGCATCAGTGACAAATTTGGAGAATGTGAGGCATTGCATTGCAACTTCTGAAATACAACATTGTTAATGTCTTACAGGCATTTTCCAGCTTCAATTATCACCATGAAACCTCATGTGATACCTGTGCTCTCAAACAAGATCCTCAAAACCCTCCTGTTCCTCTACCTTTACACTCACCTGATGAAGGAACAGCACTCCGAAAGCGCATGATTCCAAATACACCTGTTGGTCTTCAACCTGGTGGTGTGAGACTTCTTACTGTATCTTTACACTGACCAAGCACACCCTCCGCTGGCCTTTACTGACATAACAGCTACATAATGCTGTCGCAATCCCAATGCTTGTTACAATGAGCTGCATTTACATAGCATCCATAACATAGTAAAACATCTTAAAATGCTTCACAGGAGGGTTACCAAGGAAGATGTGACAGAGTCACCGAGTAGGACAGATGACCATAATCTTGATCAAATAAATAGGTTTTTTTGCAGTGACTTGAAGGAGACAGTTGGAGAGGCAGAGAAGTTTAAGGAGAGAATTCCAGGCCTTACACCACTCAGATCTTTTGGTTGGGGATGGGAGTCTCTTTGAAAAGAAAATGATTTGGACACCATTGTGGCATTTAAAGGGACCATCCTCCTGAAAAAAGAGTGTCTTGCAAATATGGTTTCATGGACTGATCCAAAGGAGACGCATCAGGGCCCAGGATTTCTCTCCCAGATCCTGACCTTACGGCCGAGGTGGCCAAAGGGGATCAGAATGCTGCCCTTTCATCAGCTGAGTCTCAACTGATGAAGGGGCAGCGCTCCCAAAGCTCAGTGATACCAAATAAACCTGTTGGACTTTAACCTGGTGTTGTGAGACTTCTTACTGCGCCCGGTCCAGTCCAATGCCGGTATCTCCATATCAGAGCCAAAGGTGTGGCAGAGAAATCAAAATCAGGAAAGCACAAAAGATACGGCAAAGAAATATCAAAGGGTTGTCGAGGCTGAGGAGGTCACACAGATTGTGAGGGCTGAGACAATGGAGGAATTTGAACATTTCAAATTCAGGTCTGGTTGAATGTTGGCCAGTGGTGACAGACTTGGTGTGAACTATGATGATGTGAGAAGGATTGCAGCACTTTCTTTGGAATGTTGTATCAGTATTTTGGACCTCAGGTTTGCTGCTTCTGGCCTTCCGTATCTGTTGTCATTGGGGATTTTGTTGAAAGGCCCGGGACTGCGATTAAACAGAAACCTCACAGGAATCAAGGACTCTGGAATACTATGAATGGCATTCACCACTTGCCTACAGGAGTGGCTGAACTGTTCCACTGAAGTGGGTGGCACAGTGGGTGGCACTGCTGCCCGGGTTTGATTCCGGCACCGGGTGGCAGTCTGTGTGGAGTTTGCACGTTCTCCCATGGTCTTCCTGAGTTTCCTCCAGGTGCTCCGATTTCCTCCCACAGTCCAAAGATGTGTGGGTTAGATGGATTGGCCGTGCTAGATTGCCCCTTGGTGTCAGGGGGACGAGAAGGGTAAAGACATGGGAACAAGGCCTGGCTGGGATTGTTGTTGGTTAAAGCTCAATTGGCCGATTGGCCTCCTTCCGCACTGTGGGGATTCTATGATTGTATCGAGTTAAAGAGGACTAATGTTCAGTTTTATGTGAAAAAAAATGAGATGTGTCCCAAGATCTGTAGGTTAGGGGGATTCGCAAGGTAAATGCTTGGGGCAACGGGGATAGGGCAGATTCTGGGTCTGGGTCACATGCTCGTTTGGAGAGTCAATGCAGACTCGATGGACCAAATCACCTCCTTCTGCACTGTCGGGATTGTATGCTGAGCAAAGTTGCCAATTGATAGCAAAAGGAAGAATCTTCTGGCTATATCCTTGCCCCGTTCATGAGTGGAAATATCCCAGTTTGTCATGAATGGCAACAGATGATCTGTCACCCAGATCCACATCAAGGCAGGTGAGAGACCACCGACAGTGGGAAAGGCTGAGGTCGGGAACAAGTAAGGGAGAAAGGGAAAGAAGTGGAAAGACAAAGGGGAATGGATACAGAGAAAGATACATTTTGACAGCAAAGGTGACCAAGGAATTAATAGAGAAAGGGAAACAATAATAGAAGATAGAGATGATGAAAAAAAGACAGATGTACAGACAACCAGGGACAAGCAGAAAGAGGGAGCAAGTCAGATCCACAGGAAAATACACAAACAGAGGCAGAGAGAAAGAGCGAGAGACCGTGCAAAAGGCAAAGGGACCAAATGACATTAAACTTTTTACGAAATGTGAGACAGAGTTGGGAAGAAAGAAAATATAATTAAAATGGAGGGAGTAAATTGTAAAACAAAAGATTTGATTTGATTTGATTTATTATTGTCACGTGTATCGGGATGCAGTGAAAAGTATTGTTTCTTGCGCGCTATACAGACAAAGCATACCGTTCATAGAGAAGGAAAGGAGAGAGTGCAGAATGTAGTGTTACAGTCACAGCTAGGGTGTGGCCAAATCTATGAGAAATTACATTAAGGCGTTGTTAGAGAGTTTTAAAGAGTTAGAATGAAGTTTTAGAAGCACAGAACAAGAGTAAAAGATAAAATTAGAAGCTGGGCACAGCTCGCCTCGCTCCGAAGAGAACAAGCATGGGCTTGAGAAAAGAAGGAATTAAACAACAACTGCGTTTATATAACATCTTTAATGGAGCTGAAACAGGTGAAACAGAAACAAAGTCACAATTTCCCAATTCATGTGTGTTGGTGAAAATGAGGCAGTCGGCAAGGAGTTTGTGTGAGTCTGAGGGAGACCATGGCTCTGATTCACTGGGATACCAACTGTGTGCAACCTAACCAAGGGACAGAGATGGATATCACGATTGCACCAGGCATTTAGAACAGATATTAATAATAACCTCATCACTTGTGTGCAGAACAGCTTTGAACAACAGAGATAAATATTACCCACATGACAATCTATGGCTGCATTACAAAATCCTGAACAATATGACTTTCGTTGGTATGTTTTTGAATGCAAGAGTGAATATGTCACACCTCCTCCCTACCCCAAAATTTCCCTATCTAATGATGTAGATGATAGCATTGCCCACTTCTGATCAAGTGGACCACATTATCCATTTCAAATTGTCCCTTTTTCCAGAGTGGATGAATATGTCTGTGATAAATGCTTTGTGCACTTTTGACATTCACCTCTGCTTCTCAATGAGGTCATGATGTGGAGATGCCGGCGTTGGACTGGGGTAAACACAGTAAGAAGTTTAACAACACCAGGTTAAAGTCCAACAGGTTTATTTGGTAGCAAAAGCCACACAAGCTTTCGGAGCTCCAAGCCCCTTCTTCAGGTGAGTGGGAATTCTGTTCACAAACAATGAGGTTGCATACCAGTCACGCAGCGAGTATTCCAGGAATGGAAAGTGACAGTCTCCCTTATACATACACAAGGTCCTTTTGTTGATCCTTTTACGGTGAATAAAACTAGACATTTTCCATTCCTTCTTCTGTACACTCCCCATCGCGTGGTGAACCATGCTGCTGGCAAAAGCAATAAGATTTGTAGCACCAACAATCTCCATTAGAAAATTAACAAGCAGAGACGACAGCACGTCATCATATCTGGTGTTCTCCAGACAAGGTCTTTGCTAATCAGCTTTTATTTCAGTTGCTCACATAAATCAAGCTTGTGATGCCTTTGTATTCACTGGAGTTTCGACCTCTTGTGAATTGTAATAATTTCCGCAGCTAAGTTACTCGTTCAGTGCGTGAAAACCGCAAGTTGACCAAAACCAAGCACAAATTGCGTTCCATGTGTTTCATTTATCAGATCAGGTCAATAGAAGGCAGAAAGAGAGACTTCTGCTGTTCCCAGTTGATAAAACCATAAGCACAGGCATTATGGAAACCAGGACTGTCCCATTGTATTTGCCACATGTGGAAACTACCAACTGACTCAAGAACAGCTTCTTCCCTGCTGCCATCAGACTTTTGAATGGCCCCCCTCGCATCACACTGATCTTTCTCAACACCCCACCTATGACTGTAACACTACATACTTCTCCTTTCCTTTTCTATGTACAGTGTGCTTTGTCTGTATAGCGTGCAAGATGCAATACTTTTCACTGTACACTAATATATGTGACAATAATAAATCAAATCAAAATCAAATCAAATAAATTCCCCCTCCGACAGTTCCTATCAACTCCAAAGTTCCAACAACAAAAGAAACTGGTCATTTGTGATTTCAGAAATAAGGTCTGCGCAATTTTACAATGTGGATGTTTTCCTTTAATTTCTTTGATCCTTTTTTTTGAAATGAATTGTCCTTTCTTTCCATGCCCTCACTAAAATACTGGGTGGAACTGAATGCGTTTTCCCGCGGTAAGTTTGGAGCTGGTGGGGAAGGTATTTAATCAGGTGGGAGAGTGATTGATGCGGAACCTGTCACTTTCCTGCCTCATGAATGGCCTTCCTGCCGGCCAACAATTGAGGCCGTTAGGTGGGCATTTAATGACAACCGAAGGGCCTCATCCTGTCACTGCTGGTATTCACCCAATGGTGGATGGGGGAAACTTGTCATGCGGGGAGCTTGAAAAGTAAGCATTGATCACTCTCACACTGTCAGGTTGTTTGTGGGTTCCTGGATCGGGAGGGGGGAGGGCGGAGGTGGCTTATTTAAAGGCTCTGAAGTGTCTTATCAAAGAACCAGACATTAGGAAAGGGGAGCCGACTGAGAGCCACCCATCTGTCCTTGCTGCCAAATCCACTCCTCTGCCCCACAATCCAATTGCCGCCATCACTCACCTGGATGCCCAGGCCTCTGCTATGGCACTGCATTGGTTGTAATCTGCTAACATTCCCTAGCTTCAGGAAAGGCCCCAGTGGACTGGAAACTGCAAAATGTAACAGCTCTACTCCAGGAAGGAGGGAGTGAACCAGCAGGAAACTGTAGGCTTAGACTCCCTGGGCGGAAATCTCCCACCCAGGTCTGTGTCCCATGGTGAGAGGAGAGGAACATGGTGTGTTTCCCGCTCTCGAGCTGGCGGGAAACCACGCCATATCTTCCAGCTCCCAACTCATTAATTATGCACCCAGGGGTTTAACACCATATTCTATGGCAGGGCAAGTCTGATAGTGCAAGAACCACCATCATATCTGGGTACCATATTCTTTCTTCTGAGAAAGAAGATGGATGTCCAGGAACACTTTGAGGCAGACAAATGGATTTCGTTGCTGACACTGAAGCTCATCGAATTTTCTTTTATCGCTCACTCTCCCTTTATTTGTTTCTTCCCCATCTCCTACTCTTTCCATCTCTCTCTCTTCCTTTCACCGACCTGTTGTCCCCTCCACTCCCCCTACCCAGTATCCCCACTATTTCCCCATCCCCTCTATTCTTCTGCTCTGCTCCGCACTCTGTCACCATTATTCACCCCTTCTGCACCACAACTATCCCCTCTATTCTATCCTGACCCCTCCATTCCCTTCTCTGTTCCCCCTCACTGTTCCCTCCATTAACCCCCATCTCCACTATTTCCCCATCTCTATACATTGTCCCTCTCATCTAATTCCCCATCCCGCTCACCCCGTATCCCCCCTTCATCCTCATTCCCGTTGTCCCATATCTCCCCGTCCTCTCATTCCCCGTGTCCCAATCACTCTCACCCCCATTTCATCCTATCCCTTTATTCCCCATATCGCCTCTGCGCTTCACCCCCATATCCCGCCTCCATATCCCACAATTCCCCTCATCCCCATTTCACCCTCACTACATATTCCACATATCCTCACCCTATATCCCCACCATATCGCCAACCCATCCTCCCATCCCCTCGCCCATATAACTCCAATACCCTCAACCCCCATATCCCCACCCCCTCATATCCCCATCTCCCTCTATAACCATTCTTCTCATTTCTCCATGTCTCCCGTACATTCCCATCGCCCTCATCCCTATAATTCCCCCATTCCCCAAAACCCCAATCCTCTCATACCCATACCTCCTTCATTCGCATATCCCTGATTCCCACATCCCCCTCATTTCCCAAGTCCCACTCACCCCACCCCCTTCTCCCGACCTCCATATCACCCTCACCCCCAGATTTCCCTTATTCCCCATATCCCCACCTCCTCATTCCCCAAATCCCCATTTCCTTCATTCCCCATATCCCCCATCCCATATCACCCTGACCCCTTGATCCCCTGACTTCCATATCATCCTCACCCACAGAACCCCCTCATTCCCTCCATCCCCCATTCCCCTCATTCCCCAAATCCCCATCCCTCTTGTCCCCTCCTCTCTCTGGTCCAGAGATAGAGAATCTGGTGAACTGGTGCGATGACAATAATGTCTCTTTCAAGGTCAACAAAATGAAGGCGATAGTCATCGACTTCAGGGAACGTCGTGGAGGACATGCCCCTGTCTACATCAATGGGGATGAAGTGAAGATGGTCGAGAGCTTCAAGTTTCCAGGTGTCCAGATCACCAACAACCTGTCCTGGTCCTTCCATGCCGATGCGATGGTTAAGATGCCTCTACTTTCTCAGAAGACTAAGGAAATTTGGCATAGAAAACCATAGAAAATTACAGCTCAGAAACAGGCCTTTTGGCCCTTCTGTGCCGAACCATTTTTTGCCTCGTCCCACTGACCTGCACTTGGACCATATCCCTCCACACCCCTCTCATCCATCAACACGTCCAAGTTTTTCTTAAATGTTAAAATATTAACGCAGACAAGTGTCAGATATTGCACACTTTATCCGGCAGCTCATTCCACACTCCCACCACTCTCTGCGTAAAGAAGCCCCCCCTAATATTCCCTTTAATCTTTTCTCCTTTCACTCTTAATCCATGCCCTCTGGTTTTTTTCTCCCCTCGCCTCAGTGGAAAAAGCCTGCTTGCATTCACTCTATCTATACCCATCAAAATCTTATACACCTCTATCAAATCTCCCCTCATTCTTCTACGCTCCAATGAATAAAGTCTCAACCTATTCAATCTCTCCCTGTAACTCAGCTTCTCAAGTCCCGGCAACATCCTTATGAACCTTCTCTGCACTTTTTCAACCTTATTTACATCCTTCCTGTAACTAGGTGACCAAAACTGTACACAATACTCTAAATTCGGCCTCACCAATGCCTTATGTAACCTTACCATAACACGCCAACTTTTATCCTCGATACTCCGATTTATAAATGCCAATGTATCAAAGGCACTCTTTACGACCCTATCCACCTGTGACGTCACTTTTAGGGAATTCTGGACCTGTTTTCCCAGACCCCCTGTTCAACTGCACTCTTCAGAGTCCGACCATTTACCCTGTACGTTCTACTTTGGTTTGTCCTTCCAGTGTGCAATATCTGACACTTGTCTGCGTTAAATTCCATTTGCCATTTTTCAGCCCATTTTTCTAGTTGGTCCCTCTGCAAGCTTTGAAAACCTTCCTGACTGTCCACTACACCTCCAATCTTTGTATCATCAGCAAATTTGCTGATCCAATTTACAACATTATCATCCAGATCATTGATATAGATGACAAACAACAATGGACCCAACACCGATCCCTGCGGCACACCACGAGTCACAGGCCTCCACTCAGAGAAGCAATCCTCCACAACCACTCTCTGGCTTCTTCCATTGAGCCAGTGTCTAATCCAATTTACTACCTCCCCATGTATACCCAGCGACTGAACCTTCCTAACTAACCTCCCATGAGGGACCTAGTCAAAAGCATTGCTGAAATCCAGGTAGACAACATCTACCGCCTTCCCTTCATCCATTTTCCTGGTAACGTCCTCGAAAAACTCTAATAGATTGGTCAAACATGACCTACCATGCACAAAGCCATGTTGACTCTCCCTAATATGTCCCTGTCTATGCAAATTATTTGTAGATCCTTTCCCTTATCACACCTTCCAATAACTTGCCCACCACCGACGTCAAACTTACTGGCCTATAATTTCCCGGATTTCTTTTGGAACCTTTTTTAAACAACGGAACAACATGAGCCACCCTCCAATCATCCAGCACCTCCCCCGTGAATACTGACATTTTAAATAAGTCTGTCAGAGCTCCTACATGTTCAACACGAGCTTCCCTCAAGGTCAGTGGGAATACCCTGTCCGGTCCTGGGGATTTATCCACTCTGATTTGCCTCAAGACAGCAAGCACCTCCTCCCCTTTAATCTGTAAAGGTTCCATGACCTCCCTACCTGTTTTCCCTATTTCCGTAGACTCCATGCCCGTTTCCTCAGTAAATACGGATGCCAAAAAAAACATTTAGTATCTCCCCCATCTCTTTTGGTTCCATACACAGTCTACCACTCTGGTCTTCAAGAGGACCAATTTTGTCCCTCACTATCCTTTTGCTCCTAACATATAGAAGCTCTTTGGATTTTCCTTCACTCTGTCTGCCAAAGCAACCTCATGTCTTCGTTTAGCCCTCCTGATTTCCCTCTTAAGTAGCTTCTTGCCCTTTTTATACTCCTCGAGCATCTGATCTGTTCCTTGCTGCCTGTACATTTCATACAACTCTCTCTTCCTCTTAATCAGTGTTACAATCTCCCTCGAGAACCAAGGTTCCTTATTCCTATTTACTTTGCCTTTAATCCTGACAGGAACATACAAACTCTGCACTCTCAAAATTTCTCCTTTGAAGGCCTCCCACTTTCCATTTACATCCTTACCAGAGAACAGCCTGTGCCAATCCACACTTCCCAGATCCCTTCTCATGTCATCAAATTTGGCCTTTTTCCAGTTCAGAACTTCAACCCGAGGACCAGATCTATCCTTATCCATGATCAGGTTGAAACTAATGGCATTATGATCACTGGATCCAAAGTGTTCCCTCACACTCACATCCATCACCTGCCCTAACTCATTTCCCAATAGGAGATCCAATATCGCATCCTCTCTAGTTGGCACCTCTATATACTGATGTAGAAAATTCTCCTGAACACATTTTACAAACTCTACCCCGTCTAAACCTTTAACAGTATGCGAGTCCCAATCTATATGTGGAAAATTAAAATCCCCTACTATCACAACTTTGTGTTTCTTGCAGTTGTCAGCTATCTCTCCGCTGATTTGCTCCTCCAATTCTCGCTGACTATTGGGTGGTCTATAATACAAGCCCATTAATGTGGTCATACCTTTCCTGTTTCTCAGCTCCACCCAGAGGGCCTCTGTAGACAAGCTCCCTAATCTACCCTGCCTGAGTACCGCTGTAACATTTTCCCTGACCAACAATGCCACCCCCCCACCTTTTATCCCTCTGCCTCTATCCCGCCTGAAACATTGGAACCCTGGAACATTGAGCTGCCAGTCCTGCCCCTCCTGGAGCCAAGTTTCACTAATGGCTATAATGTCATATTTCCACGTGTCTATCCACGCCTTCAGCTCATCTGCCTCCCCCACAATACTCCTGGCATTGAAATAGACACACCTCAAAAGGTTATTTCCACCACACTCTACCCTTCCATTTGTGATTTTGCTTGAACTAACCTGTCTTTTTACCCCTGCTCCACTATCTGCTCTGGCACTCTGGTTCCCATCCCCCTGCAAATCTAGTTTAAACGCTCCCCAATAACACTAGCAAATCTCCCTGCAAGTATATTGGTCCCCTTGTAGTTTAAGTGTAACCCGTCTCTCTTGTACAGGTCCCACCTGCCCCAGAAGAGGTCCCAATGATCCAAGAATTGGAAACCCTGCCCCCTGCACCAGTTCCTCAGCCACGTGTTCGTCCGCCCGAGCATCCTACTCCTGCCCTCACTGGCATGTGGCTCAGTTAGCAATCCTGAGATTACTACCCTCGGGGTCCTGCTTTTTAACTTCCTTCCAAGCTCTTTGTACTCACTCTTTAGGACCTCCTCACTCTTCCTTCCCACGTCATTGGTACCGATGTGTACCACGACATCTGGCTGATCACCTTCCCACTTTAGAACGCTGTGCACGCGATCGGAGACATCCCTGACCTTTGCACCTGGGAGGTAACAAACCATGCGGGAGTCTCTGTCCCGACCAGAGAACCTCCTGTCCGTACCTCTGAACATTGAGTCCCCTATCACTACTGCTCTCCTCTTCTTCCTCCCACCCTTTTGCGCTGTAGAACCAGACTCAGTATCAGAGTTCCGGCTGTCACAGCTTGTCCCAGGTAAAGCATCTCCCACAACAGTATGCAATTCAGTATACCTGTTGTGGAGGGGTATGGCCACAGGGGAACCCTGCTCTGTCTGTCCTTTCACACTGCCATTTCCTCTCCTTACAGTAACCTAATTTCCCGTGCTCTGCTGCTTAGGTGTAACTATCTCCCTAAAGCTACTGTCTATAGACTCCTCATTCTCCCGAATTAGATGGAGGTCATCAAGCTCCTGCTCCAGTTCCCTAACACGCTTTGCCAGCAGCTGCAGCTGGATCCATCTTTTGCAGGTGTTGTCATCAGGGACACCGGAGGTCTCCCTGATCTCCCATATCCTGGAGGAGGAGCATTCCAACATCTTGCCTGGCATTTTTTTTAACTCTGCGGAAAAACAGGAATAAACTTTCTGAAAAAGGAAAAACCTCCTCTCGCCTCTGCCTGTTCTGGCGGAAGCCCGTTTTGAGCCAAAGCCCTTCAGCTCTCACTCTGCCCCCTGGTCAGTCCGCTGCCCGCGAACAACGCTGTCCGCTCAAAAGTGCGCCCGACTTTAAAACCCACCAAAACCTTCCCAGGCTGCTGCTGGGCCTACTTCCTGTTTTGAAAAAACACTCTGAATTTTTTCACAAGTTTAACGAAAAAATAAACAAATAAATATAATGCACAAACAAGCTCCCTCACCCTCAGCCTGCTCCTGTGGAACAATGAGCTCCCTCATGCTGTCACTCAGTAACCCCTCTCTCCCCCAGCGCCCTGTGTTACTGAAAATATCTCTGCTGATGTTAATCCAGCTCCCTCACACTGTCACTCAGTAACCCCTCTCCCCCAGCATCCTGTGTTACTGACTGTATCTGGACTGATGTTAATCCAGCTGCCTCACACTGTCACTCAGTAACCCCTCTCCCCCAGCACCCTGTGTTACTGACTGTATCTGTACTGATGTTAATCCAGGTCCCTCACACTGTCACTCAGTAACCCCTCTCCCCCAGCACCCTGTGTTACTGACTGTATCTGTACTGATGTTAATCCAGCTCCCTCACACTGCCACTCAGTAACCCCTCTCCCCCAGCACCCTGTGTTACTGACTGTATCTCTACTGATGTTAATCCAGCTCCCTCACACTGTCACTCAGTAACCCCTCTCCCCCCAGCACCCTGTATTACTGACTGTATCTGTACTGATGTTAATCCAGCTCCCTCACACTGTCACTCAGTAACCCCTCTCCCCCCAGCACCCTGTGTTACTGACTGTATCTCTACTGATGTTAATCCAGCTGCCTCACACTGTCACTCAGTAACCCCTCTCCCCCCAGCACCCTGTGTTACTGACTGTATCTGTACTGATGTTAATCCAGGTCCCACACACTGTCACTCAGTAACCCCTCTCCCTCCAGCACCTTGTGTTACTGACTGTATCTCTACTGATGTTAATCCAGCTGCCTCACACTGTCACTCAGTATCCCCTCTCCCCCCAGCACCCTGTGTTACTGACTGTATCTGTACTGATGTTAATCCAGGTCCCTCACACTGTCACTCAGTACCCCCTCTCCCCCAGCACCCTGTGTTACTGACTGTATCTGTACTGATGTTAATCCAGCTCCCTCACACTGTCACTCAGTAACCCCTCTCCCCCAGCACCCTGTGTTACTGACTGTATCTGTACTGATGTTAATCCAGCTCCCTCACACTGCCACTCAGTAACCCCTCTCCCCCAGCACCCTGTGTTACTGACTGTATCTCTACAGATGTTAATCCAGCTCCCTCACACTGTCACTCAGTAAGCCTTTTCCCCAGCACCCTGTGTTACTGACTGTATCTCTACTGATGTTAATCCAGCTCCCTCACACTGCCACTCAGTAACCCCTCTCCCCCAGCATCCTGTGTTACTGACTGTATCTCTACTGATGTTAATCCAGCTCCCTCACACTGTCACTCAGGAACCCCTCTCCCCCCAGCACCCTGTGTTACTGACTGTATCTGTACTGATGTTAATCCAGCTCCCTCACACTGTCACTCAGGAACCCCTCTCCCCCCAGCACTCTGTGTTACTGACTGTATCTGTACTGATGTTAATCCAGCTGCCTCACACTCTCACTCAGTAACCTCTCTCCCCGAGCACACTGTGTTACTGACTGTATCTGTACTGATGTTAATCCAGCTCCCTCACACTGTCACTCAGTAACCCCTCTCCCCCAGCACCCTGTGTTACTGACTGTATCTCTACTGATGTTAATCCAGCTCCCTCACACTGTCACTCAGTAACCCCTCTCCCCCAGCACCCTGTGTTACTGACTGTATCTCTACTGATGTTAATCCAGCTCCCTCACACTGTCACTCAGTAACCTCTCTCCCCCAGCACCCTGTGTTACTGACTGTATCTGTACTGATGTTAATCCAGCTCCCTCACACTGTCACTCAGTAACCTCTCTCCCCCAGCACACTGTGTTACTGACTGTATCTGTACTGATGTTAATCCAGCTCCCTCACACTGTCACTCAGTAACCCCTCTCCACCCAGCACCCTGTGTTACTGACTGTATCTCTACTGATGTTAATCCAGCTCCCTCACACTGCCACTCAGTAACCCCTCTCCCCCAGCACCCTGTGTTACTGACTGTATCTCTACTGATGTTAATCCAGCTCCCTCACACTGTCACTCAGTAACCACTCTCCCCCAGCACCCTGTGTTACTGACTGTAACTCTACTGATGTTAATCCAGCTCCCTCACACTGTCACTCAGTAACCCCTCTCCCCCAGCACCTTGTGTTACTGACTGTATCTCTACTGATGTTAATCCAGCTCCCTCGCACTGTCACTCAGTAACCCCTCTCCCCCAGCACCCTGTGTTACTGACTGTATCTCTACTGATGTTAATCCAGCTCCCTCACACTGCCACTCAGTAACCCCTCTCCCCCAGCAACCTGTGTTACTGACTGTATCTCTACTGATGTTAATCCAGCTCACTCACACTGTCACTCAGGAACCCCTCTCCCCCAGCACCCTGTGTTACTGACTGTATCTCTACTGATGTTAATCCAGCTCCCTCACACTGTCACTCAGTCACCCCTATCCCCCAGCACCCTGTGTTACTGACTGTGTCTGTACTGATGTTAATCCAGCTCCCTCACACTGTCACTCAGTAACCCCTCTCCCCCAGCACCCTGTGTTACTGACTGTATCTGTACTGATGTTAATCCAGCTCCCTCACACTGTCACACAGTAACCCCTCTCCCCCAGCACCCTGTGTTACTGACTGTATCTGTACTGATGTTAATCCAGCTCCCTCACACAGTCACTCAGTAACCCCTCTCCCCCAGCACCCTGTGTTACTGACTGTATCTGTACTGATGTTAATCCAGCTCCCTCACACTGTCACTCAGTAACCCCTCTCCCCCAGCACCCTGTGTTACTGACTGTATCTGTACAGGTGTTAATCCAGCTCCCTCACACTGTCACTCTGTAACCCCTCTCACCCCAGCACCCTGTGTTACTGACTGTATCTCTACTGATGTTAATCCAGCTCCCTCACACTGTCACTCAGTAACCCCTCTCCCCCAGCACCCTTTCTTACTGACTGTATCTGTACTGATGTTAATCCAGCTCCCTCACACTGTCACTCAGTAACCCCTCTCCCCCAGCAAACTGTGTTACTGACTGTATCTGTACTGATGATAATCCAGCTCCCTCACACTGTCACTCAGTAACCCCTCTCCCCCAGCACCCTGTGTTACTGACTGTATCTCTACTGATGTTAATCCAGCTCCCTCACACTGTCACTCAGTAACCCCTCTCCCCCAGCACCCTTTCGTACTGACTGTATCTGTACTGATGTAAATCCAGCTCCCTCACACTGTCACTCAGTAACCCCTCTCCCCCAGCACCCTGTGTTACTGACTGTATCTGTACTGATGTTAATCCAGCTCCCTCACACTGTCACTCAGTAACCCCTCTCCCCCAGCACCCTGTGTTACTGACTGTATCTGTACTGATGTTAATCCAGCTCCCTCACACAGTCACTCAGTAACCCCTCTCCCCCAGCACCCTGTGTTACTGACTGTATCTGTACTGATGTTAATCCAGCTCCCTCACACTGTCACTCAGTAACCCCTCTCCCCCAGCACCCTGTGTTACTGACTGTATC
Source organism: Mustelus asterias (assembly GCF_964213995.1). NCBI lineage: Eukaryota > Metazoa > Chordata > Chondrichthyes > Carcharhiniformes > Triakidae > Mustelus > Mustelus asterias. The sequence continues at coordinate 36,285 of NW_027590285.1, read as the reverse complement.
TGTACAGGTGTTAATCCAGCTCCCTCACACTGTCACTCTGTAACCCCTCTCACCCCAGCACCCTGTGTTCCTGACTGTATGTCTACTGATGTTAATCCAGCTCCCTCACACTGTCACTCAGTAACCCCTCTCCCCCAGCCCCCTGTGTTACTGACTGTATCTCTACTTATGTTAATCCAGCTCCCTCAAACTGTCACTCAGTAACCCCTCTCCCCCAGCACCCTTTCTTACTGACTGTATCTGTACTGATGTTAATCCAGCTCCCTCACACTGTCACTCAGTAACCCCTCTCCCCCAGCACCCTGTGTTACTGACTGTATCTCTACTGATGTTAATCCAGCTCCCTCACACTGTCACTCAGTAACCCCTCTCCCCCAGCACCCTGTGTTACTGACTGTATCTCCACTGATGTTAATCCAGTTCCCTCACACTGTCACTCAGTAACCCCTCTCCCCCAGCACCCTGTGTTACTGACTGTATCTGTACTGATGTTAATCCAGCTCCCTCACACTGTCACTCAGTAACCCCTCTCCCCCAGCACCCTGTGTTACTGACTGTATCTGTACTGATGTTAATCCAGCTCCCTCACACTCTCATTCTGTAACCTCTCTCCCCCAGCACACTGTGTTACTGACTGCATCTGTACTGATGTTAATCCAGCTCCCTCACACTGTCACTCAGTAACCCCTCTCCCCCAGCACCCTGTGTTCCTGACTGTATCTGTACTGATGTTAATCCAGCTCCCTCACACTGTCATTCAGAAACCCCTCTCCCCCAGCATTATAAGAAAGATGTGGAAGCGTTGGGAAGGGTGCAGAGGAGATTTACTAGTATGTTGCTAGTATATTAAAGGGGGGTCAGTTTCAGACAGAGTTGAGGAGGAACTTCTTCTGCCAGAGGGTGGTGAATCTCTGGAATTCTCTGCCCACTGAGGTGGTGGAGGCTACCTCGCTGAATATGTTTAAAGCGCGGATGGATGTATTCCTGATCGGTAAGGGAATTAAGGGTTATGGGGATCAGGCGGGTCAGTGCTACTGATCCACGTCAGATCAGCCATGATCTTATTGAATGGCGGGGCAGGCTCGAGGGGCTAGATGGCCTACTCCTGCTCCTATTTCTTATGTTCTTATGTTGCCTGGTATGGTGGGAAGGTCTTATGAGGAAAGGCTGAGGGACTTGAGGCTGTTTTCGTCAGAGAGAAGAAGGTTAAGAGGTGACTTAATAGAGGCATACAAGATGACCAGAGGATTAGATAGGGTGGATAGTGAGAGCCTTTTTCCTTGGATGGTGTTTGCTAGCACGAGGGGGCATAGCTTTAAATTGAGGGGTGAGAGATATAGGACAGATGTTCGAGGTAGGTTCTTTACTCAGAGAGTCGTAAGGGCGTGGAATGCCCTGCCTGCAGCAGTGGTGGACTCGTCAACATTAAGACCATTCAAGTGGTTATTGGATAAACATATGGATGATATTGTAATAGTGTAGATTAGAGGGGCTTTAGATTGGTTTCACTGGTTGGCGCAACATTGAAGGCCGAAGGGCCTGTACTGCGCTGTAATGTTCTATGTTCTATGTTCATCCCCTTCTCCAGGCTGTTGCACAGGAACAGGAGGAGGCCCCATTCAGCCCCTTCTCCAGCCTGTTACACAGGAACAGGAGGAGGCCATTCAGCCCCTTCTCCAGCCTGTTACACAGGAACAGGAGGAGGCCCCATTCAGCCCCTTCTCCAGCCTGTTACACAGGAACAGGAGGAGGCCATTCAGCCCATTCTCCAGCCTGTTACACAGGAACAGGAGGAGGCCATTCAGCCCGTTCTCCAGCCTGTTACACAGGAACAGGAGGAGGCCATTCAGCCCCTTCTCCAGCCTGTTACACAGGAACAGGAGGAGGCCATTCAGCCCCTTCTCCAGCCTGTTACACAGTAACAGGAGGAGGCCCCATTCATCCCCTTCTCCAGCCTGTTACACAGGAACAGGAGGAGGCTATTCAGCCCCTTCCTCAGTCTGTTACACAGGAACAGGAGGCGGCCCCATTCAGCCCCTTCTCCAGCCTGTTACACAGGAACAGGAGGAGGCCCCATTCAGCCCCTTCTCCAGCCTGTTACACAGGAACAGGAGGAGGCCATTCAGTTCCTTCTCCAGCCTGTTACACAGGAACAGGAGGAGGCCATTCAGCCCCTTCTCCAGCCTGTTACACAGGAACAGGAGGAGGCCATTCAGCCCCTTCTCCAGCCTGTTACACAGTAACAGGAGGAGGCTATTCAGCCCCTTCTCCAGTCTGTTACACAGGAACAGGAGGAGTCCCCATTCAGCCACTTCTCCAGCCTGTTACACAGGAACAGGAGGAGGCCCCATTCAGCCACTTCTCCAGTCTGTTACACAGGAACAGGAGGAGGCCATTCAGCCCCTTCTCCAGCCTGTTACACAGGGAACAGGAGGAGGCCCCATTCAGCCACTTCTCCAGCCTGTTACACAGGAACAGGAGGAGGCCCCATTCAGCCCCTTCTCCAGCCTGTTACACAGGAACAGGAGGAGGCCATTCAGCCCCTTCTCCAGCCTGTTACACAGGAAGAGGAGGAGGCCATTCAGCCCCTTCTGCAGCCTGTTACACAGGAACAGGAGCAGGCCATTCAGCCCCTTCTCCAGTCTGTTATACAGGAACAGGAGGAGGCCATTCAGCCCCTTCTCCAGTCTGATATCCAGGAGCAGGCTATTCAGCCCCTTCTCCAGTCTGTTACACAGGAACAGGAGGAGGCCATTCAGCCCCTTCTCCAGCCTGTTACACAGGGAACAGGAGGAGGCCACACTCAGCCCCTTCTCCAGCCTGTTACACAGGAACAGGAGGAGGCCCCATTCAGCGCCTTCTCCAGCCGGTTACACAGGAACAGGAAGAGGCCATCAGCCCCTTCTCCAGCCTGTTGCACAGGAAAAGGAGGAGGCCCCTTTCAGCCCCTTCTCCAGCCTGTTACACAGGAAAAGGAGGAGGGCCCATTCAGCCGCTTCTCCAGCCTGTTACACAGGGAACAGGAGGAGGCCATTCAGCCCCTTCTCCAGCCTGTTTGAAAGGAATAGGAGGAGGCCATTCAGCCCCTTCTCCAGCCTGTTACACAGGAACAGGAGGAGGCCCCATTCAGCCCCTTCTCCAGCCTGTTACACAGGAACAGGAGGAGGCCATTCAGCCCCTTCTCCAGCCTGTTAGAAAGGAATAGGAGGAGGCCATTCAGCCCCTTCTCCAGCCTGTTACACAGGAACAGGAGGAGGCCCCATTCAGCCCCTTCTCCAGCCTGTTACACAGGAACAGGAGGAGGCCCCATTCAGCCCCTTCTCCAGCCTGTTACACAGGAACAGGAGGAGGCCATTCAGCCCCTTCTCCAGCCTGTTACACAGAAATAGGAGGAGGCCATTCAGCCCCTTCTCCAGCCTGTTACACAGGAACAGGAGGAGGCCATTCAGCCCCTTCTCCAGCCTGTTACACAGGAACAGGAGGAGGCCCCATTCAGCGCCTTCTCCAGCCGGTTACACAGGAACAGGAGTAGGCCATTCAGCCCCTTCCCCAGCCTGTTACACAGGAAAAGGAGGAGGCCATTCAGCCCCTTCTCCAGCCTGTTACACAGGAAAAGGAGGCCCCATTCAATTTAGCATGGACAATCCACCCTAACCCGCAAATCTTTGGACACTAAGGGACAATTTAGCATGGCCAATCCACCCTCACCTGCACATCTTTGGACACTAAGGGACAATTTAGCATGGCCAATCCACCCTAACCTGCACATCTTTGGCCACTAAGGGACAACATAGCATGGCCAATCCACCCTAACCTGCACATCTTTGGACACTGAGGGACAATTTAGCATGGCCAATCCACCCTAACCTGCACATCTTTGGACACTAAGGGACAATTTAGCACGGCCAATCCACCCTAACCTGCACATCTTTGGACACTAAGGGACAATTTAGCATGGCCAATCCACCCTAACCTGCACATCTTTGGACACTAAGGGACAATTTAGCATGGCTAATCCACCTAACCTACACATCTTTGGACACTAAGGGACAATTTTGCACGGCCCATCCACCCTAACCCGCACATCTTTGGACACTAAGGGACAATTTAGCATGGCCAATCCACCCTAACCTGCACATCTTTGGACACTAAGGGGCAATGTAGCATGGCCAATCCACCCTAACCTGCACATCTTTGGACAGTAAGGGACAATTTAGCATGGCCAATCCACCCTAACCCGCACATCTTTGGACACTAAGGGACAATTTAGCACGGCCAATCCACCCTAACCTGCACATCTTTGGACACTAAGGGACAATTTAGCACGGCCAATCCACCCTAACCCGCACATCTTTTGACACTAAGGGACAATTTAGCATGGCCAATCCAACCTAACCCGCACATCTTTGGACACTAAGGGACAATTTAGCATGGCCAATCCACCCTCACCCGCACATCTTTGGACACTAAGGGACAATTTAGCATGGCCAATCCACCCTAACCCGCACATCTTTTTTTTAAATATACTTTTCCAATTCAATCAAATCAAATCCAATTCAGAGTCTCAACAAGTTGAGACATTTCAGATCCAGGCTGACAAGACAGGGCGGGAGACCAAAACCACCCTGTCCTGGGCCTGATCTACATGAGCCAAGCTGATTGGAGAAGGGGGAGGATCCTCCTCCAAGACTTGAGCTCATTTGCATCATAGCCAAAAGGCCGAGATGCCGCTTTTAAAAATTGCTTCATATGAGACATATGAAACTTCAATGTAAGCTAATGACCTCAACCAAGTGCAGGCGATCCATACGACACTTGATCATAGCCAAAAGACCGAGAAGCGCAAATCTTTGGACACTAAGGGACAATTTAGCACGGCCAATCCACCCTAACCGACACATCTTTGGACACTAAGGGACAATCTAGCACGGCCAATCCACCATAACCTACGCATCTTTGGACACTAAGGGACAATCTAGCACGGCCAATCCACCCTAACCTACACATCTTTGGACACTAAGGGACAATTTAGCATGGCCAATCCAACAAATCTGCACATCTTTGGACACTAAGGGACAATCTAGCACGGCCAATCCACCCTAACCTACACATCTTAGGACACTAAGGGACAATTTAGCATGGCCAATCCACCCTAACCTGCACATCTTTGGACACTAAGGGACAATTCAGCATGGCCAATCCCCACAAACCTGCACATCTTTGGACACTAAGGTACAATTTAGCATGGCCAATCCACCTAACTTGCACATCTTTGGACATTAAGGGACAATTTAGCATGGCCAATCTACCCTAACCTGCACATCTTTGGACACTAAGGGACAATTTAGCATGGCCAATCCACCCTAACCCGCACATCTTTGGACACTAAGGGGCAATTTAGCATGGCCAATCCACCCTAACCTGCACATCTTTGTACGCTAAGGGACAATTTAGCATGGCCAATCCACCCTAACCCGCACATCTTTGGACACTAAGGGACAATTTAGCACGGCCAATCCACCCTAACCTGCACATCTTTGGACACTAAGGTATTATTTAGCATGGCCAATCCTTCTAACCCGCAAATCTTTGGACACGAAGGGGCAATTTAGCATGGCCAATCCAACCTAACCTGCACATGTTTGGACACTAAGGGACAATTTAGCACGGCCAATCCACCCTAACCTACACATCTTTGGACACTAAGGGACAATTTAGCATGGCGAATCCACCCTAACCTGCACATCTTTGGACAGTAAGGGACAATTTTGCACGGCCAATCCACCCTAACCCGCACATCTTTGGACACTCAGGGACAATTTTGCACGGCCAATCCACCCTAACCTACACATCTTTGGACACTCAGGAACAATTCAGCACGGCCAATCCACCGTAACCTACACATCTTTGGACACTAAGGGACAATTTAGCATGGCCAATCCACCCTAACCCGCACATCTTTGGACACTAAGGGGCAATTTAGCATGGCCAATCCACCCTAACCTGCACATCTTTGGACGCCTAGGGACAATTTAGCATGGGCAATCCACCCTAACCCGCACATCTTTGGACACTAAGGGACAATTTAGCACGGCCAATCCACCCTAACCTGCACATCTTTGGACACTAAGGGATTATTTAGCATGGCCAATCCTTCTAACCCGCACATCTTTGGACACTAAGGGGCAATTTAGCATGGCCAATCCAACCTAACCTGCACATCTTTGGACACTAAGGGACAATTTAGCACGGCCAATCCACCCTTACCTACACATCTTTCGACACTAAGGGACAATTTAGCATGGCGAATCCACCCTAACCTGCACATCTTTGGACAGTAAGGGACAATTTAGCACGGCCAATCCACCCTAACCTACACATCTTTGGACACGAAGGGACAATTTAGCATGGCCAGTCCACCCGAACCTGCACATCTTTGGACACTAAGGGACAATTTAGCATGGCCAATCCAACAAATCTGCACATCTTTGGACACGAAGGGACAATTTAGCACGGCCAACCCACCCTAACCCGCACATCTTTGGACACTAAGGGACAATTTAGCACGGCCGATCCACCTTAACCTGCACATCTTTGGACACTAAGGGGCACTTTAGCATGGCCAATCTCCCAACCTGCACATCTTTGGACACTAAGAGGCAATTTAACATGGCCAATCCACCTAACCTACACATCTTTGGACACTAAGGGACAATTTAGCATGGCCAATCCACCCTAACCCGCACATCTTTGGACACTAAGGGACAATTTAGCATGGCCAATCCACCCTAACCTACACATCTTTGGAGACTAAGGGACAATTTAGCACGGCCAATCCACCCTAACCTACACTTCTTTGGACACTAAGGGACAATTTAGCATGGCCAGTCCACCCTAACCTGCACATCGTTGGACACTAAGGGACAATTTAGCATGGCCAATCCAACAAATCTGCACATCTTTGGACACTAAGGGACAATTTAGCACGGCCAACCCACCCTAACCCGCACATCTTTGGACACTAAGGGACAATTTAGCACGGCCGATCCACCTTAACCTGCACATCTTTGGACACATTGGGGCAATTTAGCATGGCCAATCTCGCAACCTGCACATCTTTGGACACTAAGAGGCAATTTAACATGGCCAATCCACCTAACCTACACATCTTTGGACACTAAGGGACAATTTAGCATGGCCAATCCACCCTAACCCGCACATCTTTGGACACTAAGGGACAATTTAGCATGGCCAATCCACCCTAACCCGCACATCTTTGGACACTAAGGGACAATTTAGCACGGCCAATCCACCCTAACCTGCACATCTTTGGACACTAAGGGACAATTTAGCATGGCCAATCCACCCTAACCCGCACATCTTTTTTTTTAACAATATACTTTTCCAATTCAATCAAATCAAATCCAATTCAGAGTCTCAACAAGTTGAGACATTTCAGATCCAGGCTGACAAGACAGGACGGGAGACCAAAACCACTCTGTCCTGGGCCCGATCTACATGAGCCAAGCTGATTGGAGAAGGGGGAGGATCCTCCTCCAAGACCTGAGCTCATCTGCATCTTAGCCAAAAGGCCGAGATGCCGCTTTTAAAAATTGCTTCATATGAAACATATGAAGCTTCAGTGTAAGCTAATGACCTCAACCAAGTGCAGGCGATCCATACGACACTTGATCTTAGCCAAAAGGCCGAGAAGCGCAAATCTTTGGACACTAAGGGACAATTTAGCACGGCCAATCCACCCTAACCGACACATCTTTGGACACTAAGGGACAATCTAGCACGGCCAATCCACTCTAACCTACACATCTTTGGACACTAAGGGACAATTTGGCATGGCCAATCCAACAAATCTGAACATCTTTGGACACTAAGGGACAATTTAGCATGGCCAATCCACCTAACCTGCACATCTTTGGACACTAAGGGACAATTTAGCACGGCCAATCCACCCTAACCTACACATCTTTGGACACTAAGGGACAATTTAGCATGGCCAATCCACCCTAACCTGCATATCTTTGGACACTAAGAGACAATTTAGCATGGCCAATCCACCCTAACCTGCACATCTTTGGACACGAAGGGACAACTTAGCATGGCCAATCCGGCCTAACCTGCACATTTTCGGACACTAAGGGACAATTTAGCACGGCCAATCCACCCTAACCTGCACATCCTTGGACACTAAGGGACAATTTAGCATGGCCAATCCACCCTAACCTGCACATCTTTGGACACTAAGGGACAATTTAGCATGGCCAATCCACCCTAACACGCACATCTTTGGACGCTAAGGGACAATTTAGCACGGCCAATCCTCCCTAACCTGCACATCTTTGGACACGAAGGGACAATTTAGCATGGCCAATCTACCCTAACCCGCACATCTTTGGACACTAAGGGACAATTTAGCATGGCCAATCCACCCTAACCCGCACATCTTTGGACACGAAGGGACAATTTAGCATGGCCAATCCACCCTAACCCGCACATCTTTGGACACTAAGGGGCAATTTAGCATGGCCAATCCACCCTAACCTGCACATCTTTGGACGCCTAGGGACAATTTAGCATGGCCAATCCACCCTAACCCGCACATCTTTGGACACTAAGGGACAATTTAGCACGGCCAATCCACCCTAACCTGCACATCTTTGGACACTAAGGGATTATTTAGCATGGCCAATCCTTCTAACCCGCACATCTTTGGACACTAAGGGGCAATTTAGCATGGCCAGTCCAACCTAACCTGCACATCTTTGGACACTAAGGGACAATTTAGCACGGCCAATCCACCCTTACCTACACATCTTTCGACACTAAGGGACAATTTAGCATGGCGAATCCACCCTAACCTGCACATCTTTGGACAGTAAGGGACAATTTAGCACGGCCAATCCACCCTAACCTACACATCTTTGGACACGAAGGGACAATTTAGCATGGCCAGTCCACCCGAACCTGCACATCTTTGGACACTAAGGGACAATTTAGCATGGCCAATCCAACAAATCTGCACATCTTTGGACACTAAGGGACAATTTAGCACGGCCTACCCACCCTAACCCGCACATCTTTGGACACTAAGGGACAATTTAGCACGGCCGATCCACCTTAACCTGCACATCTTTGGACACTAAGGGGCACTTTAGCATGGCCAATCTCCCAACCTGCACATCTTTGGACACTAAGAGGCAATTTAACATGGCCAATCCACCTAACCTACACATCTTTGGACACTAAGGGACAATTTAGCATGGCCAATCCACCCTAACCCGCACATCTTTGGACACTAAGGGACAATTTAGCATGGCCAATCCACCCTAACCTACACATCTTTGGAGACTAAGGGACAATTTAGCACGGCCAATCCACCCTAACCTACACTTCTTTGGACACTAAGGGACAATTTAGCATGGCCAGTCCACCCTAACCTGCACATCGTTGGACACGAAGGGACAATTTAGCATGGCCAATCCAACAAATCTGCACATCTTTGGACACTAAGGGACAATTTAGCACGGCCAACCCACCCTAACCCGCACATCTTTGGACACTAAGGGACAATTTAGCACGGCCGATCCACCTTAACCTGCACATCTTTGGACACAAAGGGGCAATTTAGCATGGCCAATCTCCCAACCTGCACATCTTTGGACACTAAGAGGCAATTTAACATGGCCAATCCACCTAACCTACACATCTTTGGACACTAAGGGACAATTTAGCATGGCCAATCCACCCTAACCCGCACATCTTTGGACACTAAGGGACAATTTAGCATGGCCAATCCACCCTAACCCGCACATCTTTGGACACTAAGGGACAATTTAGCACGGCCAATCCACCCTAACCTGCACATCTTTGGACACTAAGGGACAATTTAGCATGGCCAATCCACCCTAACCCGCACATCTTTTTTTTTAAAAATATACTTTTCCAATTCAATCAAATCAAATCCAATTCAGAGTCTCAACAAGTTGAGACATTTCAGATCCAGGCTGACAAGACAGGACGGGAGACCAAAACCACTCTGTCCTGGGCCCGATCTACATGAGCCAAGCTGATTGGAGAAGGGGGAGGATCCTCCTCCAAGACCTGAGCTCATCTGCATCTTAGCCAAAAGGCCGAGATGCCGCTTTTAAAAATTGCTTCATATGAAACATATGAAGCTTCAGTGTAAGCTAATGACCTCAACCAAGTCCAGGCGATCCATACGACACTTGATCTTAGCCAAAAGGCCGAGAAGCGCAAATCTTTGGACACTAAGGGACAATTTAGCACGGCCAATCCACCCTAACCGACACATCTTTGGAGACGAAGGGACAATCTAGCACGGCCAATCCACTCTAACCTACACATCTTTGGACACTAAGGGACAATTTAGCATGGCCAATCCAACAAATCTGAACATCTTTGGACACTAAGGGACAATTTAGCATGGCCAATCCACCTAACCTGCACATCTTTGGACACTAAGGGACAATTTAGCACGGCCAATCCACCCTAACCTACACATCTTTGGACACTAAGGGACAATTTAGCATGGCCAATCCACCCTAACCTGCATATCTTTGGACACTAAGAGACAATTTAGCATGGCCAATCCACCCTAACCTGCACATCTTTGGACACGAAGGGACAACTTAGCATGGCCAATCCGGCCTAACCTGCACATTTTCGGACACTAAGGGACAATTTAGCACGGCCAATCCACCCTAACCTGCACATCCTTGGACACTAAGGGACAATTTAGCATGGCCAATCCACCCTAACCTGCACATCTTTGGACACTAAGGGACAATTTAGCATGGCCAATCCACCCTAACCTGCACATCTTTGGACGCTAAGGGACAATTTAGCACGGCCAATCCTCCCTAACCTGCACATCTTTGGACACGAAGGGACAATTTAGCATGGCCAATCTACCCTAACCCGCACATCTTTGGACACTAAGGGACAATTTACCATGGCCAATCCACCCTAACCCGCACATCTTTGGACACTAAGGGACAATTTAGCATGGCCAATCCACCCTAACCAGCACCTCTTTGGACACTAAGGGACAATTTAGCATGACCTATCCACCCTAACCTGCACATCTTTGGACACTAATGGACAATTTAGCATGGCCAATCCACCCTAACCTACACATCTGTGGACACTAAGGGACAATTTTGCACGGCCAATCCACCCTAACCTACACATCTTTGGACACTAAGGGACAATTTAGCATGGCCAATCCAACAAATCTGCACATCTTTGGACACTAAGGGACAATTTAGCACGGCCAATCCACCCTAACCTACACATCGTTGGACACTAAGGGACAATTTAGCATGGCCAATCCACCCTAACCTGCATATCTTTGGACACTAAGAGACAATTTAGCATGGCCAATCCACCCTAACCTGCACATCTTTGGACACGAAGGGACAACTTAGCATGGCCAATCCGGCCTAACCTGCACATTTTCGGACACTAAGGGACAATTTAGCACGGCCAATCCACCCTAACCTGCACATCCTTGGACACTAAGGGACAATTTAGCATGGCCAATCCACCCTAACCTGCACATCTTTGGACACTAAGGGACAATTTCGCATGGCCAATCCACCCTAACACGCACATCTTTGGACGCTAAGGGACAATTTAGCACGGCCAATCCTCCCTAACCTGCACATCTTTGGACACTAAGGGACAATTTAGCATGGCCAATCTACCCTAACCCGCACATCTTTGGACACTAAGGGACAATTTAGCATGGCCAATCCACCCTAACCCGCACATCTTTGGACACTAAGGGACAATTTAGCATGGCCAATCCACCCTAACCTGCACATCCTTGGACACTAAGGGACAATTTAGCATGGCCAATCCACCCTAACCTGCACATCTTTGGACACTAAGGGACAATTTAGCATGACCAATCCACCCTAACCTGCACATCTTTGGACACTAATGGACAAATTACCATGGCCAATCCACCCTAACCTACACATCTGTGGACACTAAGGGACAATTTTGCACGGCCAATCCACCCTAACCTACACATCTTTGGACACTAAGGGACAATTTAGCATGGCCAATCCAACAAATCTGCACATCTTTGGACACTAAGGGACAATTTAGCACGGCCAATCCACCCTAACCTACACATCGTTGGACACTAAGGGACAATTTAGCATGGCCAATCCACCCTAACCTGCACATCTTTGGCCACTAAGGGACAACATAGCATGGCCAATCCACCCTAACCTGCACATCTTTGGACACTGAGGGACAATTTAGCATGGCCAATCCACCCTAACCTGCACATCTTTGGACACTAAGGGACAATTTAGCACGGCCAATCCACCCTAACCTGCACATCTTTGGACACTAAGGGACAATTTAGCATGGCCAATCCACCCTAACCTGCACATCTTTGGACACTAAGGGACAATTTAGCATGGCTAATCCACCTAACCTACACATCTTTGGACACTAAGGGACAATTTTGCACGGCCAATCCACCCTAACCCGCACATCTTTGGACACTAAGGGACAATTTAGCATGGCCAATCCACCCTAACCTGCACATCTTTGGACACTAAGGGGCAATGTAGCATGGCCAATCCACCCTAACCTGCACATCTTTGGACAGTAAGGGACAATTTAGCATGGCCAATCCACCCTAACCCGCACATCTTTGGACACTAAGGGACAATTTAGCACGGCCAATCCACCCTAACCTGCACATCTTTGGACACTAAGGGACAATTTAGCACGGCCAATCCACCCTAACCCGCACATCTTTTGACACTAAGGGACAATTTAGCATGGCCAATCCAACCTAACCCGCACATCTTTGGACACTAAGGGACAATTTAGCATGGCCAATCCACCCTCACCCGCACATCTTTGGACACTAAGGGACAATTTAGCATGGCCAATCCACCCTAACCCGCACATCTTTTTTTTAAATATACTTTTCCAATTCAATCAAATCAAATCCAATTCAGAGTCTCAACAAGTTGAGACATTTCAGATCCAGGCTGACAAGACAGGGCGGGAGACCAAAACCACCCTGTCCTGGGCCTGATCTACATGAGCCAAGCTGATTGGAGAAGGGGGAGGATCCTCCTCCAAGACTTGAGCTCATTTGCATCATAGCCAAAAGGCCGAGATGCCGCTTTTAAAAATTGCTTCATATGAGACATATGAAACTTCAATGTAAGCTAATGACCTCAACCAAGTGCAGGCGATCCATACGACACTTGATCATAGCCAAAAGACCGAGAAGCGCAAATCTTTGGACACTAAGGGACAATTTAGCACGGCCAATCCACCCTAACCGACACATCTTTGGACACTAAGGGACAATCTAGCACGGCCAATCCACCATAACCTACGCATCTTTGGACACTAAGGGACAATCTAGCACGGCCAATCCACCCTAACCTACACATCTTTGGACACTAAGGGACAATTTAGCATGGCCAATCCAACAAATCTGCACATCTTTGGACACTAAGGGACAATCTAGCACGGCCAATCCACCCTAACCTACACATCTTAGGACACTAAGGGACAATTTAGCATGGCCAATCCACCCTAACCTGCACATCTTTGGACACTAAGGGACAATTCAGCATGGCCAATCCCCACAAACCTGCACATCTTTGGACACTAAGGTACAATTTAGCATGGCCAATCCACCTAACTTGCACATCTTTGGACATTAAGGGACAATTTAGCATGGCCAATCTACCCTAACCTGCACATCTTTGGACACTAAGGGACAATTTAGCATGGCCAATCCACCCTAACCCGCACATCTTTGGACACTAAGGGGCAATTTAGCATGGCCAATCCACCCTAACCTGCACATCTTTGTACGCTAAGGGACAATTTAGCATGGCCAATCCACCCTAACCCGCACATCTTTGGACACTAAGGGACAATTTAGCACGGCCAATCCACCCTAACCTGCACATCTTTGGACACTAAGGTATTATTTAGCATGGCCAATCCTTCTAACCCGCAAATCTTTGGACACGAAGGGGCAATTTAGCATGGCCAATCCAACCTAACCTGCACATGTTTGGACACTAAGGGACAATTTAGCACGGCCAATCCACCCTAACCTACACATCTTTGGACACTAAGGGACAATTTAGCATGGCGAATCCACCCTAACCTGCACATCTTTGGACAGTAAGGGACAATTTTGCACGGCCAATCCACCCTAACCCGCACATCTTTGGACACTCAGGGACAATTTTGCACGGCCAATCCACCCTAACCTACACATCTTTGGACACTCAGGAACAATTCAGCACGGCCAATCCACCGTAACCTACACATCTTTGGACACTAAGGGACAATTTAGCATGGCCAATCCACCCTAACCCGCACATCTTTGGACACTAAGGGGCAATTTAGCATGGCCAATCCACCCTAACCTGCACATCTTTGGACGCCTAGGGACAATTTAGCATGGGCAATCCACCCTAACCCGCACATCTTTGGACACTAAGGGACAATTTAGCACGGCCAATCCACCCTAACCTGCACATCTTTGGACACTAAGGGATTATTTAGCATGGCCAATCCTTCTAACCCGCACATCTTTGGACACTAAGGGGCAATTTAGCATGGCCAATCCAACCTAACCTGCACATCTTTGGACACTAAGGGACAATTTAGCACGGCCAATCCACCCTTACCTACACATCTTTCGACACTAAGGGACAATTTAGCATGGCGAATCCACCCTAACCTGCACATCTTTGGACAGTAAGGGACAATTTAGCACGGCCAATCCACCCTAACCTACACATCTTTGGACACGAAGGGACAATTTAGCATGGCCAGTCCACCCGAACCTGCACATCTTTGGACACTAAGGGACAATTTAGCATGGCCAATCCAACAAATCTGCACATCTTTGGACACGAAGGGACAATTTAGCACGGCCAACCCACCCTAACCCGCACATCTTTGGACACTAAGGGACAATTTAGCACGGCCGATCCACCTTAACCTGCACATCTTTGGACACTAAGGGGCACTTTAGCATGGCCAATCTCCCAACCTGCACATCTTTGGACACTAAGAGGCAATTTAACATGGCCAATCCACCTAACCTACACATCTTTGGACACTAAGGGACAATTTAGCATGGCCAATCCACCCTAACCCGCACATCTTTGGACACTAAGGGACAATTTAGCATGGCCAATCCACCCTAACCTACACATCTTTGGAGACTAAGGGACAATTTAGCACGGCCAATCCACCCTAACCTACACTTCTTTGGACACTAAGGGACAATTTAGCATGGCCAGTCCACCCTAACCTGCACATCGTTGGACACTAAGGGACAATTTAGCATGGCCAATCCAACAAATCTGCACATCTTTGGACACTAAGGGACAATTTAGCACGGCCAACCCACCCTAACCCGCACATCTTTGGACACTAAGGGACAATTTAGCACGGCCGATCCACCTTAACCTGCACATCTTTGGACACATTGGGGCAATTTAGCATGGCCAATCTCGCAACCTGCACATCTTTGGACACTAAGAGGCAATTTAACATGGCCAATCCACCTAACCTACACATCTTTGGACACTAAGGGACAATTTAGCATGGCCAATCCACCCTAACCCGCACATCTTTGGACACTAAGGGACAATTTAGCATGGCCAATCCACCCTAACCCGCACATCTTTGGACACTAAGGGACAATTTAGCACGGCCAATCCACCCTAACCTGCACATCTTTGGACACTAAGGGACAATTTAGCATGGCCAATCCACCCTAACCCGCACATCTTTTTTTTTAACAATATACTTTTCCAATTCAATCAAATCAAATCCAATTCAGAGTCTCAACAAGTTGAGACATTTCAGATCCAGGCTGACAAGACAGGACGGGAGACCAAAACCACTCTGTCCTGGGCCCGATCTACATGAGCCAAGCTGATTGGAGAAGGGGGAGGATCCTCCTCCAAGACCTGAGCTCATCTGCATCTTAGCCAAAAGGCCGAGATGCCGCTTTTAAAAATTGCTTCATATGAAACATATGAAGCTTCAGTGTAAGCTAATGACCTCAACCAAGTGCAGGCGATCCATACGACACTTGATCTTAGCCAAAAGGCCGAGAAGCGCAAATCTTTGGACACTAAGGGACAATTTAGCACGGCCAATCCACCCTAACCGACACATCTTTGGACACTAAGGGACAATCTAGCACGGCCAATCCACTCTAACCTACACATCTTTGGACACTAAGGGACAATTTGGCATGGCCAATCCAACAAATCTGAACATCTTTGGACACTAAGGGACAATTTAGCATGGCCAATCCACCTAACCTGCACATCTTTGGACACTAAGGGACAATTTAGCACGGCCAATCCACCCTAACCTACACATCTTTGGACACTAAGGGACAATTTAGCATGGCCAATCCACCCTAACCTGCATATCTTTGGACACTAAGAGACAATTTAGCATGGCCAATCCACCCTAACCTGCACATCTTTGGACACGAAGGGACAACTTAGCATGGCCAATCCGGCCTAACCTGCACATTTTCGGACACTAAGGGACAATTTAGCACGGCCAATCCACCCTAACCTGCACATCCTTGGACACTAAGGGACAATTTAGCATGGCCAATCCACCCTAACCTGCACATCTTTGGACACTAAGGGACAATTTAGCATGGCCAATCCACCCTAACACGCACATCTTTGGACGCTAAGGGACAATTTAGCACGGCCAATCCTCCCTAACCTGCACATCTTTGGACACGAAGGGACAATTTAGCATGGCCAATCTACCCTAACCCGCACATCTTTGGACACTAAGGGACAATTTAGCATGGCCAATCCACCCTAACCCGCACATCTTTGGACACGAAGGGACAATTTAGCATGGCCAATCCACCCTAACCCGCACATCTTTGGACACTAAGGGGCAATTTAGCATGGCCAATCCACCCTAACCTGCACATCTTTGGACGCCTAGGTACAATTTAGCATGGCCAATCCACCCTAACCCGCACATCTTTGGACACTAAGGGACAATTTAGCACGGCCAATCCACCCTAACCTGCACATCTTTGGACACTAAGGGATTATTTAGCATGGCCAATCCTTCTAACCCGCACATCTTTGGACACTAAGGGGCAATTTAGCATGGCCAATCCAACCTAACCTGCACATCTTTGGACACTAAGGGACAATTTAGCACGGCCAATCCACCCTTACCTACACATCTTTCGACACTAAGGGACAATTTAGCATGGCGAATCCACCCTAACCTGCACATCTTTGGACAGTAAGGGACAATTTAGCACGGCCAATCCACCCTAACCTACACATCTTTGGACACGAAGGGACAATTTAGCATGGCCAGTCCACCCGAACCTGCACATCTTTGGACACTAAGGGACAATTTAGCATGGCCAATCCAACAAATCTGCACATCTTTGGACACTAAGGGACAATTTAGCACGGCCTACCCACCCTAACCCGCACATCTTTGGACACTAAGGGACAATTTAGCACGGCCGATCCACCTTAACCTGCACATCTTTGGACACTAAGGGGCACTTTAGCATGGCCAATCTCCCAACCTGCACATCTTTGGACACTAAGAGGCAATTTAACATGGCCAATCCACCTAACCTACACATCTTTGGACACTAAGGGACAATTTAGCATGGCCAATCCACCCTAACCCGCACATCTTTGGACACTAAGGGACAATTTAGCATGGCCAATCCACCCTAACCTACACATCTTTGGAGACTAAGGGACAATTTAGCACGGCCAATCCACCCTAACCTACACTTCTTTGGACACTAAGGGACAATTTAGCATGGCCAGTCCACCCTAACCTGCACATCGTTGGACACGAAGGGACAATTTAGCATGGCCAATCCAACAAATCTGCACATCTTTGGACACTAAGGGACAATTTAGCACGGCCAACCCACCCTAACCCGCACATCTTTGGACACTAAGGGACAATTTAGCACGGCCGATCCACCTTAACCTGCACATCTTTGGACACAAAGGGGCAATTTAGCATGGCCAATCTCCCAACCTGCACATCTTTGGACACTAAGAGGCAATTTAACATGGCCAATCCACCTAACCTACACATCTTTGGACACTAAGGGACAATTTAGCATGGCCAATCCACCCTAACCCGCACATCTTTGGACACTAAGGGACAATTTAGCATGGCCAATCCACCCTAACCCGCACATCTTTGGACACTAAGGGACAATTTAGCACGGCCAATCCACCCTAACCTGCACATCTTTGGACACTAAGGGACAATTTAGCATGGCCAATCCACCCTAACCCGCACATCTTTTTTTTTAAAAATATACTTTTCCAATTCAATCAAATCAAATCCAATTCAGAGTCTCAACAAGTTGAGACATTTCAGATCCAGGCTGACAAGACAGGACGGGAGACCAAAACCACTCTGTCCTGGGCCCGATCTACATGAGCCAAGCTGATTGGAGAAGGGGGAGGATCCTCCTCCAAGACCTGAGCTCATCTGCATCTTAGCCAAAAGGCCGAGATGCCGCTTTTAAAAATTGCTTCATATGAAACATATGAAGCTTCAGTGTAAGCTAATGACCTCAACCAAGTGCAGGCGATCCATACGACACTTGATCTTAGCCAAAAGGCCGAGAAGCGCAAATCTTTGGACACTAAGGGACAATTTAGCACGGCCAATCCACCCTAACCGACACATCTTTGGAGACGAAGGGACAATCTAGCACGGCCAATCCACTCTAACCTACACATCTTTGGACACTAAGGGACAATTTAGCATGGCCAATCCAACAAATCTGAACATCTTTGGACACTAAGGGACAATTTAGCATGGCCAATCCACCTAACCTGCACATCTTTGGACACTAAGGGACAATTTAGCACGGCCAATCCACCCTAACCTACACATCTTTGGACACTAAGGGACAATTTAGCATGGCCAATCCACCCTAACCTGCATATCTTTGGACACTAAGAGACAATTTAGCATGGCCAATCCACCCTAACCTGCACATCTTTGGACACGAAGGGACAACTTAGCATGGCCAATCCGGCCTAACCTGCACATTTTCGGACACTAAGGGACAATTTAGCACGGCCAATCCACCCTAACCTGCACATCCTTGGACACTAAGGGACAATTTAGCATGGCCAATCCACCCTAACCTGCACATCTTTGGACACTAAGGGACAATTTAGCATGGCCAATCCACCCTAACCTGCACATCTTTGGACGCTAAGGGACAATTTAGCACGGCCAATCCTCCCTAACCTGCACATCTTTGGACACGAAGGGACAATTTAGCATGGCCAATCTACCCTAACCCGCACATCTTTGGACACTAAGGGACAATTTACCATGGCCAATCCACCCTAACCCGCACATCTTTGGACACTAAGGGACAATTTAGCATGGCCAATCCACCCTAACCAGCACCTCTTTGGACACTAAGGGACAATTTAGCATGACCTATCCACCCTAACCTGCACATCTTTGGACACTAATGGACAATTTAGCATGGCCAATCCACCCTAACCTACACATCTGTGGACACTAAGGGACAATTTTGCACGGCCAATCCACCCTAACCTACACATCTTTGGACACTAAGGGACAATTTAGCATGGCCAATCCAACAAATCTGCACATCTTTGGACACTAAGGGACAATTTAGCACGGCCAATCCACCCTAACCTACACATCGTTGGACACTAAGGGACAATTTAGCATGGCCAATCCACCCTAACCTGCATATCTTTGGACACTAAGAGACAATTTAGCATGGCCAATCCACCCTAACCTGCACATCTTTGGACACGAAGGGACAACTTAGCATGGCCAATCCGGCCTAACCTGCACATTTTCGGACACTAAGGGACAATTTAGCACGGCCAATCCACCCTAACCTGCACATCCTTGGACACTAAGGGACAATTTAGCATGGCCAATCCACCCTAACCTGCACATCTTTGGACACTAAGGGACAATTTCGCATGGCCAATCCACCCTAACACGCACATCTTTGGACGCTAAGGGACAATTTAGCACGGCCAATCCTCCCTAACCTGCACATCTTTGGACACTAAGGGACAATTTAGCATGGCCAATCTACCCTAACCCGCACATCTTTGGACACTAAGGGACAATTTAGCATGGCCAATCCACCCTAACCCGCACATCTTTGGACACTAAGGGACAATTTAGCATGGCCAATCCACCCTAACCTGCACATCCTTGGACACTAAGGGACAATTTAGCATGGCCAATCCACCCTAACCTGCACATCTTTGGACACTAAGGGACAATTTAGCATGACCAATCCACCCTAACCTGCACATCTTTGGACACTAATGGACAAATTACCATGGCCAATCCACCCTAACCTACACATCTGTGGACACTAAGGGACAATTTTGCACGGCCAATCCACCCTAACCTACACATCTTTGGACACTAAGGGACAATTTAGCATGGCCAATCCAACAAATCTGCACATCTTTGGACACTAAGGGACAATTTAGCACGGCCAATCCACCCTAACCTACACATCGTTGGACACTAAGGGACAATTTAGCATGGCCAATCCACCCTAACCTGCATATCTTTGGACACTAAGAGACAATTTAGCATGGCCAATCCACCCTAACCTGCACATCTTTGGACACGAAGGGACAACTTAGCATGGCCAATCCGGCCTAACCTGCACATTTTCGGACACTAAGGGACAATTTAGCACGGCCAATCCACCCTAACCTGCACATCCTTGGACACTAAGGGACAATTTAGCATGGCCAATCCACCCTAACCTGCACATCTTTGGACACTAAGGGACAATTTAGCATGGCCAATCCACCCTAACCTGCACATCTTTGGACAGTAAGGGACAATTTAGCATGGCCAATCCACCCTAACCCGCACATCTTTGGACACTAAGGGACAATTTAGCATGGCCAATCCACCCTAACCAGCACCTCTTTGGACACTAAGGGACAATTTAGCATGACCAATCCACCCTAACCTGCACATCTTTGGACACTAATGGACAATTTAGCATGGCCAATCCACCCTAACCTACACATCTTTGGACACTAAGGGACAATTTAGCACGGCCAATCCACCCTAACCTGCACATCTTTGGACACTAAGGGACAATTTAGCATGGCCAATCCACCCTAACCTGCACATCTTTGGACACTAAGGGACAATTTTACATGGCCAATCCACCCTAACCTGCACATCTTTGGACACTAAGGGACAATTTAGCGTGGCCAATCCACCTAACTTGCACATCTTTGGACATTAAGGGACAATTTAGCATGGCCAATCCACCCTAAACTGCACATCTTTGGACAGTAAGGGACAATTTAGCACGGCCAATCCACCCTAACCTGCACATCTTTGGACACTAAGGGACAATTTAGCATGGCCAATCCACCCTAACCTACTCATCTTTGGACACTAAGGAACAATTTAGCACGGCTAATCCAACTACTCTGCAGATGTGCAAATAAAGAAGGTGATAAAGAAGGACTGTAAGAAAAGGGATTACCAGCCGTGGATAACGAAGGAAATTAAGGAGAGTATTAAATTAAAGACCGATGCGTACAGAGTGGCCAAAAATAGTGGAGAATCGGAAGATTGGGAAAACTTTCGGAAACAACAATGAACGACTAAGAAAGCGATAAAGAAAGGAAAGATAGGTTTTGAAGCTAGGCTAGCTCTAAATATAAAAAATGACAGTAAAAGCTTTTACAAATATATAAAAAGGAATAGAGTGGCAAGAGTGAATGTTGGACCCTTGGACGACGAGAGGGGGGTTTCATAGTGGGAAATGAGGAAATGGCTGAAACTTTAAATAAGTTTTTTGTGTCGGTCTTCACGGTGGAAGACACAAATAGTTTACCGAATATTAACGATAGAGGGTTGGTAGGAGGAGAGGTACTCAATACAATTAATGTTCCCAGGGAGGCAGTGCTGGGTAGACTAACGGGACTGAAGGTGGACAAGTCCCCGGGTCCGGATGGAATGCATCCCAGGGTGCTGAAAGAAATGTCAGAGGTAATAGCAGATGCTTCAGTGGTTATTTATCAAAATTCGTTGGATTCTGGGTAGTGCCGGCGGATTGGAAAACGGCTAATGTTACGCCGCTGTTTAAAAAAGGAAATAGACTTAAGGCGGGTAACTTCAGGCCGGTTAGCTTAACGTCAGTAGTTGGGAAAATGTTGGAATCCATCATTAAAGAAGAAATAGCAGGCCATCTGGGTAAGAATGGTTCGATAAAGCAGACGCAGCATGGATTCATGAGGGGAAAGTCGTACTTGACGAACTTGTTGGATTTTTATGAAGATGTGACTAGTGCGGTTGACGGAGGGGAACCGGTGGATGCGGTGTTTTTGGATTTCCAAAAGGCGTTTGATAAGGTGCCTCACAAAAGGTTGCTGCAGAAGATTGGGTCGCACGGAGTTGGAGGTAGGGTGTTAGTGTGGATTGGGGATTGGCTATCCGACAGGAAGCAGAGAGTTGGAATAAATGGGTGCTTTTCTGGTTGGCGGATGGGAACTAGTGGCGTGCTGGGGATCGGTACTGGGGCCTCAACTATTTACCATTTATATAGACGATCTGGAGGAGGGGACTGAGTGTAGGGTTACAAAGTTTGCAGACGACACAAAGATAAGTGGAAAAGTGAATCGTGTGGAGGGCGTAGAAGGTCTGCGGAGAGATTTGGACAGGCTGAGTGAGTGGGCGAGGATCTGGCAGATGGAGTGTAACGTGACAAATGCGAGGTTATTCACTTTGGAGGAAATAATAGCAAATTGGATTATTATCTAAATGGAAAAAAATTGCAACATGCTACTGTGCAAAGGGACCTGGGGGTCCTTGTGCACGAGACGCAAAAACCCAGTCTGCAGGTGCAACAGGTGATCAAGAAGGCAAATGGGATGTTGGCCTATATCGCAAGGGGGATAGAATATAAAAGCAGAGATGTCTTGCTGCATCTGTACAGGGCATTGGTGAGGCCGCAGCTGGAATACTGTGTGCAGTATTGGTCCCCTTATTTGCGGAAGGATATATTGGCCTTGGAGGGAGTGCAGAGAAGGTTCACCAGGTTGATACCAGAGATGAGGGGTGTTGATTATGAGGAGAGACTGAGCAGATTGGGTTTGTATTCGTTGGAATTTAGAAGGCTGAGGGGGGATCTTATCGAGACCTATAAGATAATGAAGGGGCTGGATAGGGTAGAGGTGGAGAGATTCTTTCCACTTAGAAAGGAAGCTAGAACTAGAGGGCTCAGCCTCAAAATAAAGGGGGGTCAGTTTAGGACAGAGTTGAGGAGGAACTTCTTCTCTCAGAGGGTGGTGAATCTCTGGAATTCTCTGCCCACTGAAGTGGTGGAGGCTACCTCGTTGAATATGTTTAAATCACAGATAGATGGATTCCTGATCAGTAAGGGAATTAGGGGTTATGGGGATCAGGCGGGTAAGTGGAAGTGATCCACTTCAGATCAGCCATGATCTTATTGAATGGCGGGGCAGGCTCGAGGGGCTAGATGGCCTACTCCTGCTCCTATTTCTTATGTTCTTATGTAAATCCCTCTCAGGCCCATAGCAGCACCCCCCCCCCCTCCCCGCCCAACCCTCTGCACTGCCCAACCCCTCTTCAATCCCCCTCCAAATCCCTCGCAGCACCGAACACCCCCCCCACTGCCCAAACCCTCTTCAATCCCCCTCCAAATCCCTCTCAGTCCCATACCCCACCCCCCACTGCCCAAACCCCCTTCAATCCCCTTCCAAATCCCTCTCAGCCCCATACCCCACCCCCACTGCCCAAACCCCCTTCAATCCCCCTCCAAATCCCTCTCAGCCCCATCCCCCACCCCCCACTGCCCAAACCCCCTTCAATCCCCCTCCAAATCCCTCTCAGCACCGTACCCCCCCCACTGCCCAAACCCTCTTCAATCCCCCTCCAAATCCCTCACAGCCCCGTACCCCCCCCCCCCGCCCAAATCCTCTTTAATTCCCCTCAAACAAAAAAAAGAACAAAGAACAGTACAGCACAGGAAACAGGCCCTTCGGCCCTCCAAGCCTGTGCCGCTCCTTGGTCCAACTAGACCAAACGTTTGTATCCCTCCATTCCCAAAATGCTCACGTGACTATCCAGGTAAGTCTTAAACGATGCCAGCGTGTCTGCCTCCACCACCCTACCTGGCAGCGCATTCCAGGCCCCCACCACCCTCTGTGTAAAAAACATCCCTCGAATATCTGAGTTATACCTCGCCGCTCTCACCTTGAGCCCGTGACCCCTCGTGATCGTCACCTCCGACCTGGGAAAAAGCTTCCCACTGTTCACCCTATCGATACCCATCATAATTTTGTACACCTGTATTAGGTCTCCCCTCATTCTCCGTCTTTCCAGGGAGAAAAACCCCAGTTTACCCAATCTCTCCTCATAGCTAAGACCCTCCATACCAGGCAACATCCTGGTAAACCTTCTCTGCACTCATAGAACATAGAACAGTCCAGCACAGAACAGGCCCTTCGGCCCACGATGTTGTGCCGACCTTTATCTGAAACCAAGATCAAGCTATCCCACTCCCTATCATCCTGGTGTGCTCCATGTGCCTATCCAATAACCGCTTAAATGTTCCTAAAGTGTCTGACTCCACTATCACTGCAGGCAGTCCATTCCACACCCCAACCACTCTCTGCGTAAAGAACCTACCTCTAATATCCTTCCTATATCTCCCACCACGAACCCTATAGTTATGTCCCCTTGTAATAGCTCCATCCACCCGAGGAAATAGTCTTTGAACGTTCACTCTATCTATCCCCTTCATCATTTTATAAACCTCTATTAAGTCTCCCCTCAGCTTCCTACGCTCCAGAGAGAACAGCCCTAGCTCCCGCAACCTTTCCTCATAAGACCTACCCTCCAAACCAGGCAGCATCCTGGTAAATCTCCTCTGCACTCTTTCCAGCGCTTCCACATCCTTCTTATAGTGAGGTGACCAGAACTGCACACAATATTCCAAATGTGGTCTCACCAAGGTCCTGTACAGTTGCAGCATAACCCCACGGCTCTTAAACTCCAACCCCCTGTTAATAAAAGCTGTGATGTGGAGATGCCGGCGTTGGACTGGGGTAAACACAGTAAAAAGTTTAACAACACCAGGTTAAAGTCCAACAGGTTTATTTGGTAGCAAAAGCCACACAAGCTTTCAGAGCTCCAAGCCCCTTCTTCAGGTGAGTGGGAATTCTGTTCACAAACAGGGCATATAAAGACACAGACTCAATTTACATGAATAATGGTTGGAATGCGAATACTTACTGCTAATCAAGTCTTTTAGAAACAAAACAACGTGAGTGGAGAGAGCATCAAGACAGGCTAAAAAGATGTGTGTTGTCTCCACACAAGACAGCCAGTGAAACTCGGCAGGTCCAGGCAACTGTGCGGGTTACAGCTAGTGTGACATGAACCCAATATCCCGGTTGAGGCCGTCCTCATGTGTGCGGAACTTGGCTATCAGTTTCTGCTCAGCGACTCTGCGCCGTCGTGTGTCGCGAAGGCCGCCTTGGAGAACGCTTACCCGAATATCAGAGGCCGAATGCCCGTGACTGCTGAAGTGCTCCCCAACAGGAAGAGAACAGTCTTGCCTGGTGATTGTCGAGCAGTGTTCATTCATCCGTTGTCGCAGCGTCTGCCTAGTTTCCGCAATGTACCATGCCTCGGGACATCCTTTCTTGCAGCGTATCAGGTGGACAACGTTGGCCGAGTTGCAAGAGTATGTACTGTGTACCTGGTGGATGGTGTTCTCACGTGAGATGATGGCATCTGTGTCGATGATCCGGCACGTCTTGCAGAGGTTGCTGTGGCAGGGTTGTGTGGTGTCATGGTCACTGTTCTCCTGAAGGCTGGGTAGTTTGCTGCGGACAATGGTCTGTTTGTGGTTGTGCGGTTGTTTGAAGGCAAGAAGTGGGGGTGTGGGGATGGCCTTGGCGAGATGTTCGTCTTCATCAATGACATGTTGAAGGCTCCGGAGGAGATGCCGTAGCTTCTCCGCTCCGGGGAAGTACTGGACGACGAAGGGTACTCTGTCCACCGTGTCCCGTGTTTGTCTTCTGAGGAGGTCGGTGCGGTTTTTCGCTGTGGCGCGTTGGAACTGTTGATCAATGAGTCGAGCGCCATATCCTGTTCTTATGAGGGCATCTTTCAGCGTCTGGAGGTGTCTGTTGTGATCCTCCTCATCCGAGCAGATCCTGTGTATACGGAGGGCTTGTCCGTAGGGGATGGCTTCTTTAACGTGTTTAGGGTGGAAGCTGGAGAAGTGGAGCATCGTGAGGTTATCCGTGGGCTTGCGGTACAGTGAGGTGCTGAGGTGACCGTCCTTGATGGAATGCGTGTGTCCAAGAATGCAACCGATTCTGGAGAGTAGTCAATGGTGAGTCTGATGGTGGGATGGAACTTGTTGATGTCATCATAGAGTTGTTTCAGTGATTGTTCACCATGAGTCCAAAGGAAGAAAATATAATCGCCGTATCTAGTGTATAGCATCGGTTGAAGGTCCCGTGCGGTGAAGAAGTCTTGTTCGAACCTGTGCATGAAGATGTTGGCATATTGAGGTGCGAATTTGGTCCCCATGGCTGTTCCGTGTGTCTGGATGAAGAACTGGTTGTTGAAGATGAAGACATTGTGATCCAGGATGAAGCGGATGAGTTGTAAAATTGTATCTGGAAACTGGCAGTTGTTGGCGCTGAGCACTGAGGCCGTTGCAGCAATGCCATCGTCATGGGGGATGCTGGTGTAGAGTGCCGAGACATCCATTGTGACGAGGAGTGCTCCTGGTTCAACTGCTCCATGTGTGTTGAGTTTCTGTAGGAAGTCCGTCGTGTCGCGACAAAAGCTGGGGGTTCTTTGTACAATGGGTTTCAGGGTGCCCTCGACATAGCCAGAGAGGTTCTCGCACAGGGTCCCATTGCCCAATACGATGGGACGGCCGGATGTGTTGGCCTTGTGTATTTTTGGGAGGCAGTAGAGATCTCCAACGCGTGGAGTACGTGGGATGAGAGCACGGAGGGTGCTCTGAAGGTCCGGATCAAAGCTCTTGATCAGAGTGTTGAGTTGACGGGTGTGTTCTTTGGTCGGATCTGTGGGTAACTGTCTGTAGTGTTCCTCGTTGTTCAGTTGTCGGTGCACTTCTTTGCAGTAATCCGTTCTGTTCAGTATGACGATGGCCCCTCCTTTGTCTGCTGGTTTGATGACAATGTTGCGGTTGGTCTTGAGAGCGTGGATTTCGTTACGTTGTGCTTGGGTGATGTTCGGGGCTGTCTTGTGAGTGCGGCTGATGAATTTGGTGTTGACGCACCTCCTGACAGCTTGGGCATACATGTCAAGTCGAGGGCAGCGGACCACAATATCTTCACCTTCAACAACCAGTTCTTCATCCAGACACACGGAACAGCCATGGGGACCAAATTCGCACCTCAATATGCCAACATCTTCATGCACAGGTTCGAACAAGACTTCTTCACCGCACGGGACCTTCAACCGACGCTATACACTAGATACATTGATGACATTTTCTTCCTTTGGACTCATGGTGAACAATCACTGAAACAACTCTATGATGACATCAACAAGTTCCATCCCACCATCAGACTCACCATGGCTACTCTCCAGAATCGGTTGCTTTCTTGGACACACGCATCTCCATCAAGGACGGTCACCTCAGCACCTCACTGTACCGCAAGCCCACGGATAACCTCACGATGCTCCACTTCTCCAGCTTCCACCCTAAACACGTTAAAGAAGCCATCCCCTACGGACAAACCCTCCGTATACACAGGATCTGCTCGGATGAGGAGGATCGCAACAGGCACCTCCAGACGCTGAAAGATGCCCTCATAAGAACAGGATATGGCGCTCGACTCATTGATCAACAGTTCCAACGCGCCACAGCGAAAAACCGCACCGACCTCCTCAGAAGACAAACACAGGACACAGTGGACATAGTACCCTTCGTTGTCCAGTACTTCCCCGGAGCGGAGAAGCTACGGCATCTCCTCCGGAGCCTTCAACATGTCATTGATGAAGACGAACATCTCGCCAAGGCCATCCCCACACCCCCACTTCTTGCCTTCAAACAACCGCACAACCTCAACCAGACCATTGTCCGCAGCAAACTACCCAGCCTTCAGGAGAACAGTGACCATGACACCACACAACCGTGCCACAGCAACCTCTGCAAGACGTGCCGGATCATCAACACAGATGCCATCATCTCACGTGAAAACACCATCCATCAGGTACACGGTACATACACTTGCAACTCGGCCAACGTTGTCTACCTGATACGCTGCAAGAAAGGATGTGCCGAGGCATGGTACATTGGGGAAACTATGCAGACGCTGCGACAACGGATGAATGAACACCGCTCGACAATCACCAGGCAAGACTGTTCTCTTCCTGTTGGGGAGCACTTCAGCGGTCACGGGCATTCGGCCTCTGATATTCGGGTAAGCGTTCTCCAAGGCGGCCTTCCCGACACACGACAGCGCAGAGTCGCTGAGCAGAAACTGATAGCCAAGTTCCGCACACACGAGGACGGCCTCAACCGGGATATTGGGTTCATGTCACACTATTTGTAACCCCCACAGAGCTTCACTGGCTGTCTTGTCTGGAGACAATACACATCTTTTTAGCCTGTCTTGATGCTCTCTCCACTCATGTTGTTTTGTTTCTTAAAGACTTGATTAGTTGTAAGTATTCGCATTCCAACCATTATTCATGTAAATTGAGTCTGTGTCTTTATAAGCTCTGTTTGTGAACAGAATTCTCACTCACCTGAGAAGGGGCTTGCAGCTCCGAAAGCTTGTGTGGCTTTTGCTACCAAATAAACCTGTTGGACTTTAACCTGGTGTTGTTAAACTTCTTACTGTGTTTACCCCAGTCCAACGCCGGCATCTCCACATCATTATATAACCTTGCCATAACACTCCAACTTTTATACTCGATACTCCGATTTATAAAGGCCAATGTACCAAAGGCACTCTTTACGGCCCTATCCACCTGTGACGTCACTTTTAGGGAATTCTGTACTTGTATTCCCAGATCCCTCTGTTCAACTGCACTCTTCAGAGTCCTACCATTTACCCTGTACGTTCTACTTTGATTTGTCCTTCCAAAGTGCAATATCTCACACTTGTCTGCGTTAAATTCCATTTGCCATTTTTCAGCCCATTTTTCTAGTTGGTCCCTCTGCAAGCTTTGAAAACCGTCCTCACTGTCCACTACACCTCCAATCTTTGTATCATCAGCAAACTTGCTGATCCAATTTACAACATTATCATCCAGATCATTGATATAGATGACAAACAACAATGGACACAACACCGATCCCTGCGGCACACCACTAGTCACAGGCCTCCACTCAGAGAAGCAATCCTCCACAACCACTCTCTGGCTTCTTCCATTGAGCCAGTGTCTAATCCAATTTACTACCTCCCCATGTATACCCAGCGACTGAACCTTCCTAACTAACCGCCCATGAGGGACCTTGTCAAAGGCCTTGCTGAAATCCAGGTAGACAACATCTACCGCCTTCCCTTCATCCATTTTCCTGGTAACCTCCTCGAAAAACTCTAATAGATTGGTCAAACATGACCTACCACGCACAAAGCCATGTTGACTCTCCCTAATAAGTCCCTGTCTATCCAAATATTTGTAGATCCTATCCCTTATCACACCTTCGAATAACTTGCCCACCACCGACGTCAAACTTACAGGCCTATAATTTCCCGGATTTCTTTTGGAACCTTTTTTAAGCAACGGAACACCATGAGCCACCCTCCAATCATCCGGCACCTCCCCAGTGAATACTGACATTTTAAATATGTCTGTCAGAGCCCCTACATGTTCAACACTAGCTTCCCTCAAGGTCAGTGGGAATACCCTGTCCGGCCCTGGGGATTTATCCACTCTGATTTGCCTCAAGACAGCAAGCACCTCCTCCCCTTTAATCTGTAAAGGTTCCATGACCTCCCTACCTGTTTTCCCTATTTCCTCAGTAAATACGGATGCCAAAAAAACCATTTAGTATCTCCCCCATCTCTTTTGGTTCCATACACAGTCTACCACTCTGGTCTTCAAGAGGACCAATTTTGTCCCTCACTATCCTTTTGCTCCTAACATATAGAAGCTCTTTGGATTTTCCTTCACTCTGTCTGCCAAAGCAACCTCATGTCTTCGTTTAGCCCTCCTGATTTCCCTCTTAAGTAGCTTCTTGCACTTTTTATACTCCTCGAGCATCTGATCTGTTCCTTGCTGCCTGTACATTTGATACAACTCTCTCTTCCTCTTAATCAGTGTTACAATCTCCCTCGAGAACCAAGGTTCCTTATTCCTATTTACTTTGCCTTTAATCCTGACAGGAACATACAAACTCTGCACTCTCAAAATTTCTCCTTTGAAGGCCTCCCACTTTCCATTTACATCCTTACCAGAGAACAGCCTGTGCCAATCCACACTTCCCAGATCCCTTCTCATTTAATCAAATTTGGCCTTTTTTCCAGTTCAGAACTTCAACCCGAGGACCAGATCTATCCTTATCCATGATCAGGTTGAAACTAATGGCATTATGATCACTGGATCCAGAGTGTTCCCTCACACTCACATCCATCACCTGCCCTAACTCATTTCCCAATAGGAGATCCAATATCGCATCCTCTCTAGTTGGCACCTCTATATACTGATGTAGAAAATTCTCCTGAACACATTTTACAAATTCTACCCCGTCTAAACCTTTAACAGTATGTGAGTCCCAATCTATATGTGGAAAATTAAAATCCCCTTCTATCACAACTTTGTGTTTCTTGCAGTTGTCAGCTATCTCTCTGCTGATTTGCTCCTCCAATTCTCGCTGACTATTGGGTGGTCTATAACACAACACCATTAATGTGGTCATACCTTTCCTGTTTCTCAGCTCCACCCAGAGGGCCTCTGTAGACAAGCTCCCTAATCTATCCTGCCTGAGTACCGCTGTAACATTTTCCCCGACCAACAATGCCACCCCTCTCACCTTTTATCCCTCTGCCTCTATCCCGCCTGAAACATTGGAACCCTGGAACATTGAGCTGCCAGTCCTGCCCCTCCTGTAGCCAAGTTTCACTAATGGCTATAATGTCATATTTCCATGTGTCTATCCACACCCTCAGCTCATCTGCCTTCCCCACAATACTCCTGGCATTGAAATAGGCACACCTCAAAAGATTATTTCCACCACACTCTACCCTTCCATTTGTGATTTTGCTTGAACTAACCTGTCTTTTGACCCCTGCTCCACTATCTGCTCTGGCACTCTGGTTCCCATCCCCCTGCAAATCTAGTTTAAACGCTCCCCAATAACACTAGCAAATCTCCCTGCAAGTATATTGGTCCCCTTGTAGTTTAGGTGTAACCCGTCTCTCTTGTGCAGGTCCCACCTGCCCCAGAAGAGGTCCCAATGATCCAAGAATTGGAAACCCTGCCCCCTGCACCAGTTCCTCAGCCACGTGTTAATCCGCCCAAGCATCCTACTCCTGCCCTCACTGGCATGTGGCTCAGGTAGCAATCCTGAGATTACTACCCTCGGGGTCCTGCTTTTTAACTTCCTTCCAAGCTCTTTGTACTCACTCTTTAGGACCTCCTCACTCTTCCTTCCCACGTCATTGGTATCGAAGTGTACCACGACATCTGGCTGATCACCTTCCCACTTTAGAACGCTGTGCACGCGATCAGAGAGATCGCTGACCTTGGCACCCGGGAGGTAACAAACCATGCGGGAGTCTCTGTCCCGACCACAGAACCTCCTGTCCGTACCTCTGACCATTGAGTCCCCTGTCACTACTGCTCTCATCTTCTTCATCCCACCCTTTTGTGCTGTAGAACCAGACTCAGTATCAGAGTTCCGGCTGTCGCAGCTTGTCCCAGGTAAAGCATCTCCCACAACAGTATCCAATTCAGTATACCTGTTGTGGAGGGGTCTGGCCACAGGGGAACCCTGCTCTGCCTGTCCTTTCACACTGCCATTTCCTCTCCTTACAGTAACCCAATTTCCTGTGCTCTGCCGCTTAGGTGTAACTATCTCCCTAAAGCTACTGTCTATAAACTCCTCATTCTCCCGAATTAGATGGAGGTCATCAAGCTCCTGCTCCAGTTCCCTAACACGCTTTGCGAGCAGCTGCAGCTGGATCCATCTTTTGCAGGTGTTGTCGTCAGGGACACCGGAGGTCTCCCTGATCTCCCACATCCTGCAGGAGGAGCATTCCAACATCTTGCCTGGCATTTTTTTTAACTCTGGGGAAAAACAGGAATAAACTTTCTGAAAAAGAAAAAACCTCCTCTCAATTTTGCCTGTTCTGGCCGAAGCCCGTTTTGAGCCAAAGCCCTTCAGCTCTCACTCTGCCCCCTGCTCAGTCCGCTGCCCGCTAACAACGCTGCCCGCTCAAAAGTGCGGCCTACTTTTAAACCCTCCAAAACCTTCCCAGGCTGCTGCTGGGCCTACTTCCTGTTTTGAAAAAACCCTCTGAATTTTTTCACAAATTTAACTGAAAAATAAATAAATATAATGCACAAAACAAGCTCCCTTACCCTCAGCCTGCTCCTGTGGAACAATGAGCTCCCTCAGACTGTCACTCAGTAACCCCTCTCTCACCCCACCACCCTGTGTTACTGACTGTATCTGTACTGATGTTAATCCAGCTCCCTCACACTGTCACTCTGTAACCCCTCTCTCACCCCACCACCCTGTGTTACTGACTGTATCTGTACTGATGTTAATCCAGCTCCCTCACACTGTCACTCAGTAACCCCTCTCCCCCAGCACCCTGTGTTACTGACTGTATCTGTACTGATGTTAATCCAGCTCCCTCACACTGTCACTCAGTAACCCCTCTCTCACCCCACCACCCTGTGTTACTGACTGTATCTGTACTGATGTTAATCCAGCTCCCTCACACTGTCACTCAGTAACCCCTCTCCCCCAGCACCCTGTGTTACTGACTGTATCTGTACAGATGTTAATCCAGCTCCCCATCACTGTCTCTCAGTAACCTCTCTCCCCCAGCACCCTGTGTTACTGACTGTATCTCTACTAATAGTTTAACGGCTGCGGAAAGGCACTTCGAGGGGGATCTGCACACTGAGGTAATATGGGCTGAGGTTAGAAATAGGAAAGGAGCGGTCACATTGTTAGGAGTTTACTATAGGCCCCCAAATAGTAATAGAGATGTGGCGGAAGAAATTGCTAAGCAGATTATGGATATGTGTAGGGGTCACAGGGTAGTTGTCATGGGGGACTTTAACTTTCCAAATATTGATTGGAACCTTTGTAGGTCAAATAGTTTGGATGGGGCAGTTTTTGTGCCGTGTGTGCAGGAGGGTTTCCTGACACAATATGTGGATAGGCCGACAAGAGGTGAGGCCACATTGGATTTGGTACTGGGAAATGAACCGGGCCAAGTGTCAGATTTGGTTGTGGGAGAGCACTTTGGAGATAGTGACCACAATTCGGTGTCTTTTGTTATTGCAATGGAGAGGGATAGGGCCGTACGGCAGGGCAAGGTTTACAATTGGGGGAGAGGTAATTATGATGCGATTAGGCAAGAATTAGGGGGCTTAAGTTGGGAACAGAAACTGTCAGGGAAAGGAACTAATGAAAAGTGGAACTTTTTCAAGGAACAAATACTGGATGTCCTTGATAGGTATGTCCCTGTCAGGCAGGGAGGAAATGGCCGAGTGAGGGAACCATGGTTCACGAAAGAGGTGGACTGTCTTGTGAAAAGGAAGAGGGAAGCTTATGTAGGGATGAGGAAATAAGGTTCAGATGGCTCGATTGAGGGTTACAAGTTATCAAGGAATGAGCTGAAAAAGGGGCTTAGGAGAGCTAGGAGGGGACACGAGAAGTCCTTGGCGGGTCGGATCATGGAAAACCCCAAGGCTTTTTACTCTTATGTGAGGAATAAAAGAATGACCAGGGTGAGGTTAGGGCCGGTCAAGGACAGTAGTGGGAACTTGTGTCTGGAGTCAGTAGAGATAGGCGAGGTGATGAATGAATACTTTTCTTCAGTGTTCACCAAGGAGAGGGGCCATGTTTTTGAGGAAGAGAAGGTGTTACAGGCTAATAGGCTGGAGGAAATAGATGTTCGGAGGGAGGATGTCCTGGCAGTTTTGAATAAACTGAAGGTCGATAAGTCCCCTGGGCTTGATGAAATGTATCATAGGATTCTTTGGGAGGCAAGGGATGAGATTGCAGAGCCTTTGGCTTTGATCTTTGGGTCCTTGCTGTCCACGGGGATGGTGCAAGAGGACTGGAGAATGGCGAATGTTGTTCCTCTGTTTAAGAAAGGGATTAGAAATGACCCTGGTAATTATAGACCGGTTAGTCTTACTTCGGTGGTTGGTAAATTGATGGAAAATGTCCTTAGAGATGGGATTTACGACCATTTAGAAAGATGCGGATTAATCCGGGATAGTCAGCACGGATTCGTGAAGGGCAAGTCGTGCCTCACAAATTTGATAGAATTTTTTGAGGAGGTAACTAAGTGTGTTGATGAAGGTAGGGCAGTTGATGTCATATACATGGATTTTAGTAAGGCATTTGATAAGGTCCCCCATGGTCGGCTAATGATGAAAGTGAGGAGGTGTGGGATAGAGGGAAAGTTGGCCGATTGGATCGGTAACTGGCTGTCTGATCGAAGACAGGGGGTGGTGGTGGATGGAAAATTTTCGGATTGGAGGCAGGTTGCTAGCGGAGTGCCGCAGGGATCAGTGCTTGGTCCTCTGCTCTTTGTGATTTTTATTAATGACTTAGAGGAGGGGGCTGAAGGGTGGATCAGTAAATTTGCTGATGACACCAAGATTGGTGGAGTAGTGGATGAGGTGGAGGGCCATTGTAGGCTGCAAAGAGACATAGATAGGATGCAAAGCTGGGCTGAAAAATGGCAAATGGAGTTTAACCCTGATAAATGTGAGGTGATTCATTTTGGGAGGACTAATTCAAATGTGGATTACAGGGTCAAAGGTAGGGTTCTGAAGTCTGTGGAGGAACAGAGAGATCTTGGGGTTCATATCCACAGATCTGGGATGATTTGGGAAATGAGGCGGGGGGGGGGGGGTGGTGTGTGATAAAATGATATGCATTAAAAAGTTACTGCTGGTGTTCAGCGACTGGAACTAATGTTATTCACCTTGAGATCTCTATAAATGTACCTCTTCTGTTCTGTCCAGTCAGTTGGAGAAACGGATTTCGAAATGTTTTTCAATTAGATTGTATTAGATCTCCACATGCATTTTCACAAATTCCCTCAATAAATCCCCAGCTGAATTTAACAAGGCAGTCCCCACCAATTGAATTCTGGTTTTCACTCTGCGTGAGATGTCAGCACCACCGGGAATGTCACCCCGCTTGGTTAACGCTGACACACAGACTCACTGTTACTGGGAGATATTGCAAAGTGTTCTTGTGTTGGATCGGGTCATCTCACTGTCCCAATACTGCAAACAATCACAATATGGAACGGGTTCTCACTTCTACACAGGACAATTATTCCCCATTTGGCATTGATTGCAACCAGTTGATCAATCTGATTTACTTTACTGGGGCACTCTTCACATACAACAGATTGTCTGCAATTAATTCATTCTAATTCCCAAGTGTCTGAACTGTATTTAGGAAAGATCTGAAGGAGTATTTCACAAACTATAACAACAAATTAACAGAAGACCGTTATTATGAAAGCACGTGTGGAAAATATCAATATCAGTGAGGCTGCCCTGGGATGACTTCATGGACAGTGATGGAAACGTGTTTGATACAGAAGATACACGTCCCTTTTATCAGCCTGTTTGAATTGGCAGTGCAGCAAGACCATACACTTTACCCAGTGCTGTCCCTATCCTTGGAAATGTTCAATGGAAGCACAATTTACAGTAACCCAATGGCAAATACAGAAACATGGTTCAGAATGGGATTCGATACAGAGTAAACACCCTTTGCAGTGAACTATTCAATGGGACACTGCAGAGTGAGCTTTGCTCTGTCTGCAATCCCGTGTGGAACTGTTCTGGGAGGGTTTCAGAGGGCAGGATCAAGAGGAGATGGATCTGTATTGAACTTTGCTTCACCCATATCTGGGATTTTGTTCTGGCAATATACAG